>NC_091743.1:74600978-74880978 GCF_043380555.1 Nothobranchius furzeri
TTTTGCTGCTGAGTACTTTTTTTTGTGAATTTGATATTATTCCAAAGGGTTTTCTAGTATTATTTTGAAAGTCTTAACCGGATGTGTTACGATCTGTAATTTCTGGTTAATAATGCTTTGGGCGGAAATAAAAATGTCTCGTATCAGTTTTGGTCAATCATTTCATGAATCGACGGTCTGGATCGCTCTGAGGCGTCTTGACAAAAACGGTGTGTAGGGTAGGGTTAGTTACGGATTCGCTTGGATGTTTTTTCGAGGATTAGTAATATTTGCGTCTGTTTCCATAGCAACCATTGCATTTTTTTTCCCTTCCAAGGCTGCGCTGACCGGACACGTTTTTGTCTAATTTAACATAAAAATGAGGCGTTTTGTAAGTTTTTCTTTGTACACCTGACAGAGCAGCTGTTTGTCCGTGACTGGAGAGATTATTCACACAAACAGGGATTAAATTAATTCGAATTAACCATCCCTGCTCCCACTTTCCTTTGGCTCTGTTTCAGCCATGTTTTTTTTTTAAATTTACGTGTGATCAATAAAGGTTAATTCAGTTTCAGACTCTGTGTGTTAGAGCAGAAAAACACACAATTGGTCATCATAAAGTCCTAAAATAAAACATGACTTAAATGCTTTATAAAAGAACATCACAACTAATATGAGCTGCTTTTAAAAACTGCTTGCTGCACATAAATGGCAGCTTTAATGAACTTTCTGAGTTCATTTAGTCATTAGTTTTACAAAAAGTTTTGAATTGTCTTGTGAGACTATATTTAGATTCACTTCTGCAGTATGTTTTACAAAAATGACTTTTTAGTTCAATGATCTACAAATAATCCTCTCTAAAATGTGTTTTTCAGTAATACTGACGAACATGAAACTTCATTTGATTTGTCATAAAGAAACTATCTTGCCGCTGAGTATTTCTAAGTCTGCTTTGGCCGACCTGTGAGTAAGCGATCCGTGTTCGTTACAGATAAAAGAGTGGTGGCTCTACGAGAAGTCTCCATTCCTTCAGCGACTCAGGTCAGCATGGTCACAGAGGTATGCAAAAGCTTTATTGTTGCTTTCTGACTTTATGCTTCTTATTATTTGCTACTCTAACAGTAAAGCACAAACACACTCTGTTATTTCCATCACAAACACAGTGACAATGAAGAACACTCATAGTGCCAGTCCATCCTCAGGTTGGTTCCCTGCAATATAGGAACCAGACACCTGTCAACACCAACTACTTGCCACCTCGTCATGTGATCAATCACTGACTAGCTGAATTCTTTGTCATGCAGCATCATTTTAAATCTTTGATGAGGTTTTTTGAAGAAGTTTATTTTAATGTTGCTTGTTTTAAATGGCCTCTCTCCTACAGATCATCACCAGTTCTTTCAGACTGAACTCTCTCAATCTCATACTGAAGGTAGATTGACTTCTACTGAATATTTTAAAGGGATTCTTTGCAAACTTTTCATATTTTTAAATCTTTTTCTTGAGCCAGTATGAGCTAAAATGACTCTTTACATGGTTAATGAAATGTCACTCAGACCCCCACCCCCCTCTTTGGCCAGAATACAGCATTTGCAATTTCAGAGTGCCGGTTCGGTCTGTTGGACTTAAAAATGTAGCTGACGTACCTGGAGCTGCAGTCTGCTTCCAGCACGGTTCCTGTATGTTGTAGATCATGAAAACAGCTGATTTGTTTGATTTAGTGATGAATCACTTCTGTAGACACTAATGAAGGCTGGGGAGACATTTCAGCTGTTAGATTAAGGAGTTAAATAGATGAACGCACAGCGAGGAGATAGGTTTTGCTTTTGGTTCGACTAAATAAAAACTAGAGGGTTCGAAATGAGCCAAAACTGCCTAGTCTCCCTTTAAGAAAAATTTTGTATTTGAAAAAATGTACAGAAATAAAAAACCCCAATGCTTGATCTCTGTTGTCTTTGTGCAGATCAGGAACCACCATGGTCATCTGATCCCTCTGAACTGCTCCATCCCTGCTAACAGCAAACACACGTCAGTGGTTTACATCTAACACACACCTGTCCTCACAAAGTCGCCATATATTAAACAATACATCCTTTTATTTATTTATTTATTTATTTATTTATTTTTCACAGACCACATGTGCTTGAGGTGACTAGGGTCTTTCAGCACGGTAAGAGTCCAGTTTGACATTCTAGGAAATAGACTCATTTTCTTTGCAGACTTAACTTGGTAATCTAGGATTATGACTAAAAACTAGGTGTGGAACACTGAAAAACTGTAAAGCACTTTGAGTTACATTTTCTGTCTGAAAAGTGCTTTATAAATAAAGTTTGATTGATTGAAACTAATTTTTAATGATGATTTTTATCATCGATAATCGGTCACTCTGAGTCTCCTACACCTATCTCCTGCTTCAGCTTCTGATAGAAAATAAATGGTGAAACTCTAGGATTAGAAAAGCCATGACACTCTACATTGATGGTTCGCTTGGACTCACCCATCTAGCGTGCAGGAAACAGCAGCTAGCTTGAAGCCTACCGCTATCATTAGCAACTCCACCACACTGCAGAACTCCTCCAGGTTTTATGTTATTTATGGAGAAAAAACATCAACCTTGCAGAGCAAACAGAGTCAGTGGTAGAGTTGTGCTGCTGTTAGCCAATCAGAGGAGAGATGTCCACATATAAAAAATAAGACTCCAAATCCTGCTGTCTGCTGCTTCTCTGCTGCTGCCGACCTGTCCGTGTTGAAGCAGCTTTGCATTCATGAGGGCTCTCTCTGCACCCGTAGCAACAGCATCTGAAGATGTCATCATCTGTAGCTGTGATTTTGTTGCAGTTCGCCCCAAATCCAGAACTGTTCCTACGACTGTGATCAACAAGAGCATGAAGACCAGGCTGCAGGCCATCGACAGGAGGGTAGGACACAGAGCACTGTTCATCTACTCCATGTGTTTTCTTTTGACTTCTGATTGTCCACATTGAGCTCTGAAATGATATTCCTCCCACAGATGCAGAAACTAAATGATCTGCTGCCTCAGATTAAACCACGGCACAATGAAAAACTAATGCAGGTCAATATATGGCATGTAACCAAGGCAACACGTTTAATTAAACTTGTAGAAAAGGTTCTTGATTGAGCAGGCGTCTGAATATTGTCTCTCTGTTTTTGTTTCAGGAGATTGAAAGTCTGAAGCAGAAGTTAACATTTCTTTATCAGAGAATGCAGGCGAGTGTTTGTTATTTCTAAAATCCTTAATATATTAGCAGTGCTGTAGTCTAGTCGCCATCTCCAGAGTTCAAGTCTAAGTCGCATAGGTTTGCTACAAGTCGAGTCTGAGGCAGGTCACCTGGTTATACAGGCCAAGTCCGAGTCCACCTTTTCACCCACCACATGTTACGTTGGCACCAATGACTGACTACATATAAGATCTACCATCTCTCCGTGCTGTCATCATTGTTAGAAGACCTGAATTGAAGCTCGGTGGGCGTTTCCCACTACCGCCATCCTGACCATATCACACATCTCGTCACTCCTGGAAAAAAGGAAAATGGACCGGGGGGGGGGACGACGACAAATGATTGACACCCATCAAACTCTGAGTGGATGCAGCTATGAGCTAACTGAGCTAACCAAAGCTAACAGAGGTTGGCAGGGGCTTTCAGCCCAAAAACTTTTCTGAGCGACTCTACTACCCTCTGCCTTCTAGGCTGTAACACTTTTAAGGTGAGGCTGAGACTGAGCCCTGAGCAAGCAGGAGGGCAAGCCGCTAGCCTCAACAGCTTATGTGTGCTACCTGTCAATCAAAGGGACAAGCCCCCCAAGTAGTTTCAAGCTTTAATTACATTTAAATGGAGGAGTTACAAAAAATAAATAAATAAAATAAACGGTAAATACTAAATGAGCTTATTTAACCAGGCTGTAAACACGTTTATTTCTTCTGTGACAATGGCATTTTTAACATGGGAGTCAATGGGAACTTGCTCCTTTCTGGATCCAGCCCCTAGTCGATGAAGGGGAAACAGGCGAGTTTGCTCCATGGCTGGCACTCAGAAAATGAAGATAAATGAATATTGTCTGGATTAGTATGTAGCATGTAGTCACTGCTAATGCTAGTTTGTTCCACTGGGTCAGTTTACTGGAACTCCTTCTTCCCAAAGCCTTTGTAGGTGTACAGGTGACATTTTGATTACTTTTTGTTTCATATTTATTTGAAACATGTTTTATTATTTTGCCATTGCGTTAGCTTTGTGATAGCATGGGTGCATTGAATTGTCCCGGTCTTGTCTTCTTCTGGACGATGTAAGGACTCCATCCCTGGACAGTAGATGTCTCTGATAAAACCAATTTCCAAGCAGAAACTGTAGATGCAAAATCAATTAGTTTTCAAGTTTCTGTCCAGTGTGCTTTAGTGATGTCACCTCACTGTCTTCTTCTGCTGCAGGTGGCAGATTCCCACAGCTGGAAAGGGATGCCGAGCAGAGCCCCCCTGTGGTAAAGGGGGGTGTAGGCCCTTGAAGAGAAATGACATTCTCACCCTAGACTGTATCGTAATGGGCAAAGTGTAAAATTGTAGTTAAATTTGGCCATTTCTAATAAAATAGGTATGAATTATGGTTTGCATGCTAATGTAACGATAAAATGTACATATTATTTAATGAACCATAAAATGTGAGACTCCATAGGAAATATGAAATCAATCTTATGGATCTTTGGATAATTTAAACCAGAAGATTGGAACTTTTTATTGCAGGGATTATGTAATAACTTCGTATTAACTCAGAGACAAAAGAAAGAGTCAAGTTTTAAAGTTAAGAAGATTTATTACTAAACGATTTAAAACTAGACTAACTTTAAACACTAAACACTCTGTGTGATGAATGGATTTAGGTGTGAATGAGGCAAGATTGATGGTGTAGTGTGGAATGTTGTTCAGAACCAGCAAATCTGGAGAAACAACTAGTTCTGATGGGAGTGAAATGAGGTTTTCGCTCTAAGCTTTAGGTTGGAGATTATAACACACATTGAGACGCCATTCTGCCGGTCTACGTACCCTTTGCGGAAGTCCCCGTTAGATCAGAAATGTCGAGGTCCAGCTTGACCTTCTCTGGAACCGAAGCCGGAAGCAAGGCAGCGGTTGCCGACCAGACCAGTCTTGAGATACTCCCAGGTCACGACAGTTTATTAGCATCTAGCAAGACCCAAAAAGGGGTCGTGATGGTTCAGCTTTTATTCTGAAAGGAACCGTTGCTGCAGGTGGAACATGCACCAGATTTAATCCAGTTTGTCGTTAGGTTCTTTCGGCTGAAGAGGAAAGTTACGGATTGGCCACTCCGATAACTTCTCTAGAACGCTTTGGACTCCAGTTAAGATGACGTGGGGCATAGTTTTATAATTTGGATGTTTTGATTTACTGTTGAATCAGAAAAGGACAACAATAGGGGATTTACCAAACACCAACAAAACCACGCCTCGCATCAGATCTGGAAGGTTCTGATTGAATCAGAAAAGGAAAATGTGTCATGTGACTTTAAGCATTATGTGGATGAGAATGTCTAGTGTCTAGTTTAAAGTCCTATTACTTATTAAAATACTACTGACCATAAACATTGTCATTTCACAGATTGGTTCACATTTTATTATTGGACTAACACTTTGTTTGATTAGCTTATTAAAAATAGAGAAAGAGTTCTTTGATTTATTATTATTTAAAGGGAAAGAGTTCTGTCTTCTTTCTTATGCTGTTCGGAGAAGAACAGTTTAGATAAGAGCAAAGCATGAGTGGCCTGGGCCCATGTCTTGTAGAATAGGCCTGTGTCAGTAACTTATGGTTTTACTTGGGCAGAGCAAATAGAGCAGGGTCTTTTAGGTCAGAAATGGACAATTCATCACGCTACACTAAAAATAATAAAAACAGACGTTGCATTGTCCTTTTACTGTAATTAGCTTTGAATTGCAGAAAACAGGTCAGATGTGAAATTCTTAAGCAGCCAGTTACGTATGAAACTGTCATTCCTGGATGTTTGCCCAACATTCTACTGCAAACAAAAGGCCTTTAAATCAGCTCAGGCATGGCTGTAAATGAGGCAGGTTCATGGTTAGAGACATCAGGATCAGAACAGGAACAAAAACATGGAGTCAATAAGACTAACACCAAATTTCGGGCGACAACTACATGAAAGTAAAGTTTTAAGTGTTAAATTAAAAGTACTGATAGGTAATAAAACATATTTACTGCTAGTGCTGTACCAGTTCCAGTCACCTTTCATTCAGTGTACGAGTACAAAAACACAAGTCATGCTGTTGGACTCGATTCAAAAGACTGCCTCTGGGGGTATTTGTGAACTATGAGACAGAATGGGATTTAGCAGATTTGTAAATGTCAGTTTTGCCTGCAGGTGTTCCTTGTTCATCGTGTCCGTCTTCATACCATCTCCTTGTTTGGACCCAACAAATCACTCAGCTCCACTTGACTTTTCCACTTCTCTGTTAGATTGTTATCTCAGATGTAAAAAATAGATTTCACCCACCCCTGATGCATAAATGTGATCACGAGGAAGATTTTTACATAAAGCCTTTAACGTGTTTGTTCTGCAGCAGTAGCGCTCCTCGAGCACTTACCTACATATTTACTGAGCATTGTTGGGAACATTTGGTTTGTGTGGCTTTGCCCTGAGGTCAAGGTGGTGAAAACAGTCATCATCCACCGCAGATGTTTATAGAACTCTTTCACCAGTTTGAGATTAAATCTTTCAACCAGTGGTCATGCCATCAGTCAGATATTTCAGATATTTTTACACGGCTTTCCGTTAGCAGTCAGATCAAATTAAACAGATTTTCCTTTACACTGGCTCGTCTGAGCAAAGCCAAAACTAGATTACTCCTACTTACTACTAATAGCTAATTGTTGCATACATTTGTTTAACCCTCCCTCTGTCTTTATTGGTGACCCTGCGAGGAAAGTTGACCGTTAAGTAGGCTCGATGGTTTATCCCTTGAGGTCCACGTGGCAGGGGTGAGGTGGTGCTCACTCCTCATCCCTGTCACATGGACCCAAGGGATAAACCATCAATCCTGCTCAATGGTCAACTTTCCTCACGGGGTCACACCCATTAGGACAGTGGGAGGGTTTAAATTGTGTGTGTGTGTGTGTGTGTGTGTGTGTGTGTGTGTGTGTGTGTGTGTGTGTGTGTGTGTGTGTGTGTGTGTGTGTGTTTTAAACAGGTAAGTTCTGTTTCTTGGTTAGTTTTCCCCAGCATTTCTGAAGCAGAGGAGCTGATACCCTGGTGTTTCTGAACCTGGTTTGGGGCCCTTCGTCCTGTGTGTGAAATGTAAGATGGTACAGGGATTCTAGTGAGGTGGCGCAGAGTCTTTAAAACTCATAAAAACAACTAATAAATGACAAAACTGATGAGTGAGATGGTCCAGAGGAACACGTCGTTCATCTGTTTCCCGCTGAAGAGCGTTCTGCTGCATTCTGTGCAAGCTTCAAGCAGCAGGACCAGCATTCAAAACATAACAAACATCTTTATGAGAAGTGAAGGATTGAAGAGTCCTGCAGAGGTGTCACATAGAAAATCTCAGCTTAACAACCAACTCTGAGATGAGTTCAAGTTTAAAGGTGAAGCCGAAACACGGGTTTGTTAAAATATAAACATCTTGTATCAGCTTAAGAGATTTTATGTGTGTTCATGTGATTGCTGTTTCAATTCCCCTGGCAGAAATGTATACATGGGTGAAGCTAACTCGGAGCAGGAGCTTTTCAGGAAGTTTTCTTCTACCTTCTATGAAAACTCGAACTCTCCTGACCTCTATAACATTTGCTGGGGTACCTCAAGGGTCCGTTCTTGGTCCACTCTTCTCTTTGACAGATCATTTGCTGCTGTGGCCTCGTTTACAAAGCAGCTGAAAACTCACCTGTTCTTTTTCACCCTCGTCTTAACCACTGGCGTCTTTTCATGCTGCAGCTTTTATGAATTCTGTCTTTTTAGGGATTCTGTGACGACCTTTTGGTTTTTCAATTTTGTTTTCACATTTTTAATGTACATTTCCCTTTTCCCCCATTTTAATTATATTTCTCATCATTTTTATTTTTTTATTGTTCTTGTGAAGCACCTCGTGATTTTTATCTTGAGAGGCGCTAAATAAAAGATCATTATTTCTTCTTTGTTGTTCAATTGTGAATTCTTGGATGTCACTAAAAACCCAAGTTTCAATGAAAGTAAAACAGAAGTGCACAGAAAACAGAAGTTTTCCTTCTATCTAGGCGTGTGGAAGTGCTTTAAAAATAAAACAGGATATAATTGAATACTAGATAATTTCTCGTCTCGTCTCATTTGTTTTCCTAACCAAAAATGTGTGTTTCTGCGTGTTTGTTGCACAGACGTACTCTATCGAGTGACATTCGTCTACAAGGCCTTAAACTTTATTCAATCAATCAATCAAACTGTATTTATATAGCACTTAATCATGTAATACATGCAACTCAAAGTGCTTTACAGATTAAAAAGGCCCCACATACGCACATTCCCTCCCATCCCCAGAATTTTAAAAACAGTCTGACAATAAAAACCCCTTCACAACATTCATCCTCCGACACACACACACACACACACACACACACACACACACACACACACACACACACACACACACACACACACACACACACACACACACACACACACACATTAAAAAAACATGATGGGCTGAGATCAGATGAGCCAGACGAGCTAAGGTAAGGACGAGAAAATGCCATCAGGGGAGCCATCCGCCCCGAAAGCAGCAGATCCACAGCAGCAGCCGAGGCACCGACACAGGGCGCCCAGGGCAGGGAGGGTGGAGACCCCCACCTCCACCCAGGCACAACTGGAAAGCACTCAGGCTACCACAGCCGACTACCGCCCCCGGGGCAGAGGGCCCCCACAGAGGAAACACTGGAAAAAGGTTAAATTAAGGTTAAAATATGAGAGCTAAAATGAGAATTGTAATATAAAAAGTTATATAGATATTAAAATAATGTTGATCATAAATCTATGGTAAAAAAAACTCTGTTAAAAATAGCACATATAAAGAAAGAATAAATAAAATAAATAAATAGATAAATAATCAATTAATTAATTTAAAAAGTGATAGTAATCAGTTAAAAGCTTGTCATGGGCTGTGCTGAGCTAACCTCTCTCTAGGTCCAAGTCTTTCTGTTTGCAGGTGGGCGTGTCCCGGAGAGCAGCTGCTGAGGATCTCCTCATCAGAGCTCAGGGGATTTAAGGAGCGGCGTGACAACTCACCAGTGCCAGATGATTACTCAGTATTGGGTAGTATCTCGCCTGTACTCTGCCTGTCTCTAGCTTGTCTCCTGTGTTCCCTGCCAGCCTCGTACTTACCTGCCCTGTTCCTCCGATTCCTCCCCAGTTACCTCTCGTCCATTTGACTGCACTCCTCTTCAAGAAAGAAACTTCCGGGATCACCCTGCCTGCCAGCCACGCCACTCACCCTGACCGCCTGCTCTCCAACGCTCACCTGCCCCGCTCGGATACTTTGGACTCCTGTGCTCAGCTCCCAGCCATCATCTCTGCCCCTCACAACCATCTCGCTCAGCCAGACCTGACTCGCCCTCTCAAGCTCCCCAAACGCTCAGGAAACCAACACTATTGGACCCTCCCGACCGCAGACCTTCACCTGCACTTCAACCAAACAAAAATAAATACTTTTTTGCTTACCTTTGCCTCCGTGGTGATTCTACATGTCGTGGGTCAAAACCTACACCCCAACATGACAAAGCCAAGCTAAAAAGATTTGTCTGAGTTGATCACTTGCTACTGTGCACCCCCAGAAAAAAAGATATAAATCACATGATTTAATTTATCATTTGCTGCTCTTAAAGTCTGGAACACAATCCCGCTCTCTGTGAGACAGGCACCCTCAAATCTGTACTGAAGGCATCCTTCCACAGCTTGTCTTTTGGTCGGATGATCACCTTGTCCTCTGTTTCTTTTTAACCTTCTTGTTTTATATATGAGTCTTATTCAACTTTATTTTCATTTATTGACATTAAAATAAAAATACAAAACTAAATTGCTAAGAGCCAAAATGAAAAAGGGGACAGAAAGAAGAAAACTTATATTATCTGCCCCTTTTAACTGAAATAACATTGATGCAAATGAAACAATCATATGATTCTTAAAAAATTTTGAACAATATAGTTTCTGGACTGGTTGGCCTATGCCTTACCTCTTGTTTAGGCATTTTTATGTTTGTATTATGGTTTGCTTTTATATGCTGGTTATGCAGTCTGTAGCTTTAGTGAGTTTTTAGTTTGTTGACGCTACGCTTCTCTCTGTGGAGAAAGCTGTGACTATCGTTTTGTGTGGCTCTGCTTGTACAGCACTTTGATCCGCTGCCATGCTATGTTTAACTATGATAAACATTCCCATCACTCATCACCTGAGTCTACCTGGAGTTTTCTGTCTCTCTGTGAAAAAGTTCCTTGTTTTCATTGGCTCACACAGATTTCTTCATATCTCATCAAAAAGTAAGAATGTCATTTTTGTTTTTATGATTACAAATTTCCACTAGCTTGTTATACTTTAAATAAACTTAAGTTACTTACTTTAACCCCAAATGTGCATCAAGGACATGTTGAGTTAAAAAAAAGTGATGGAATGAATTATAATTATAGAGTTTAATTGTCTGGCTGAGGTGTTTGCACGTATTAGCTCCGAAGGGAGTTTCCATAATGTGTGAAAACCTTTAAGAATGTTCTGAGTTTCCTGGTTCAGTCTTTGATCTTTGATGGAAGAAATGCATACATTATCCTGAAAGGTCATGTGACAATTCTTACACTTTCCTTTGTTCTGTTGATTGTTGGAGTCTGGAACCCATTTGGAACGCCTCTAGCTTTAGTCAGGCAGCAAATATCCCAGGAGGTAGAGCGGGTGGTCCATTGGAAGGTTTTAGGCTCAATCCTGGCTCCCACCAGAGAATCAGGGGCGGCTCCAGAAAATTTTGATAAGGGTGGCTAGATGGGGACAGATGTTTTTGGGGTGGCACACCAAATTTGTCCTTAGTGACTCTGGGAGTTTACACTGCGACGATGCATTGGTACTTTATTCATTTTTATTAAAAAAAATACATAAAAAACACTAAACTCAAGTTCGACAAACAAACATTTCAGAAAAATACATTTCAGGTATTTGAATTTTAAATATTGCAGAATTTAATGATGCTGTTTAATTCACCTGTTGCTTTACTCATTAATTGTATATTTTTTATTATGTCTTGAATAAATAGGACGAATTTATGGTTTGAGTGAACATTAATGATTTATTAACACAGGTCTTTAGGGGTGACCATGACCACCCCTTGGGGTGCCACAGCAGAGAATGCTGCTGTTGTGTCCTTGGGCAAGACACTTAAACTGCCTTGTCTGCTGGTGGTGGTCGGAGAGACCGGTGGTTCCAGCGTTGGGCAGTCTCTCTTCCGTCAGAGCACCACAGAGCAGCTGCGGCTACATTATAGCTCATCATCGCTAGTGTGTGAATGGGTCCATGACTGACTGTGTTGTAAAGCTCCTTGGGTGGTTGTAGGACCCTAAGAGGGCGCCATTTACCATTTAGTCTCCATGAGTCAGAAAGACAAATATAGGAGTGGTTTGCAGGACCTGTTTGCAGGATCAAATGCCCCACATGACACAGTGTGTGTGTGTGTGTGTGTGTGTGTGTTCTTGTACATACTCCATACTGAGAACCATTTTGACCATTTTCCCTACAAAGTGAGGACATTTTTTGGACCTCACTTTTTTTTAGAAGCTTACTATACCAGTTAGAGGTATGGTGTAAATTAAGTTTTAGTTAAGGTTATGGTTAGGGTTGGGGTATGGGTCAGGCATGGTGAGATCACAAAAATGAATGGAAGTCAATGAAGGGTCCATATGATAGAAAGATAGATGTGTGTGTGTGTGTGTGTGTGTGTGTGTGTGTGTGTGTGTGTGTGTGTGTGTGTGTGTGTGTGTGTGTGTGTGTGTGTGTGTGTGTGTGTGTGTGTGTGTGTGTGTGTGTGTGTGTAAGAGAGAGAGAGAAACAGCTATTGAGAGTCTGCTCTGGGTTTTCCCACCTCCTCCATCAGACACCTTGTTCCCAGATGGTGACTCTGAGCTTCGGAGTTTGGTTCAAACACAAAAATATAAAGAAAGAAGGGCGGGGTGTGAGGATTTTAGCTCTAAATTATAACAAAATTAATCATTTCAGGAAAGTCAGAGCTTTGACAGTGTGAGATTGTTTCACAACAGTTCCACCCCTTTCGTGACACGCCAAAAGTCTGCCAGGAATCAGACCTCCTTCCTTGTCAGACATCATTAAAACAGCTGACTCAGTTCACATTCAGCTCAGACGCT
This sequence comes from Nothobranchius furzeri, assembly GCF_043380555.1. Classification (NCBI taxonomy): domain Eukaryota; kingdom Metazoa; phylum Chordata; class Actinopteri; order Cyprinodontiformes; family Nothobranchiidae; genus Nothobranchius; species Nothobranchius furzeri. The sequence goes on from NC_091743.1 coordinate 74,613,349, forward strand.
CCACCAAGTGAAAACATTGAGAAGATCCTCCTCCAGCTCTGATCGTGAGTTTTATTCTAAATATTATCCCGTTTAAAGTGTGAAACCACTGTTGGTTGAGCTGCTGCCTCGTGGGCTTTTCTAAAAACAGAAAGATGTTGTGGATTCCAGAGGAGGATGTCTGTTGCCCTATCTGCCGCGACGTCTTCAGGGATCCTGCTGAATTGATCTGCAAACACAGCTACTGTAGGTCCTGTCTGGATAACTGGTGGGATGGGAAGATTATACTGGAGTGTCCAGTTTGTAAGAAAACGTCCCCCACGAGGGACCCTCCATCCAACAATGATCTACGACACAAATGCGTTTTGTATCTTCAGAGCAGAGGGCTCCCGGCTCAAGAGGAACCAGAGGTTCTCTGCAGTTTGCACAATGAGGAGCTGAAACTCTTCTGCGTGGATCACCGGGAGGCCGTGTGTCTCACCTGCCAGTGTTCAGACATACACATCGGGCACAGATTCAAACCGGTTAAAGAAGTCGCTCGGGAGCAGAAAAGAGAGCTGAAAAGGCTTCTTGGGCCTTTGCAGGACAAACTCAAGCTGCTGAATGAGGCTAAAGAAGGTTTTGATGAGGAGGCTAAACACATTACGATACAGGCCCAATTCACCGCGGTGCGCATGAAGGAGCAGTTTAGGAGGCTACGCAAGTTTCTCCAAAAGGAGGAAGAACTCCAGCTCAGTGCTCTGAGGGAAGAAGAGACTAGGAAGAGTCAGCTGCTGCAGACGAAGATCGAGGCCCTGAGTAAAGAAATAGCTGCTCTATCAGGAATTCTTCAAGACACAGAAGAAATGATCCGAGGAAAAGACTCTGCGTTCCTGGTGGACTTTAAATCGACTGTGAGAAAGATCCAGCAGCGCCCCCCGCTGGAAAACTCAGAGCCCATCTCAGGAGCACTGATAGATGTGGCCAATCATCTTGGCAACCTGGGCTTCAACATCTGGAACAAGATGAAGCACGTGGTCTCCTACACCCCTGTGGTTCTGGACCCGAACACGGCCAATGCAGAATTGCTTGTGTCGGACGATCTGACAAGCGTGAAACAAGGAGAGAAACAGAACGTTCCCAACAACCCGGAGCGGTTTGACTACTACCGTATCGTCTTGGGCTCTGAGGGCTTTGACTCTGGGACACGCAGCTGGGACGTCGCGATCGGAGAAAGCGCAAGCTGGTTTGTAGGTGTTGCATCCGAGGATGTGAAGAGGAAGGGGAAGCATCCATCCAGCTTATGGAGAATCGGATGCTTAGAGGGTAAATACTACGCCCGCTCCCTATCGGACCCATCCACGACTCTGTCTCCGATAGGGAAGCTCCAGAGGATCCGAGTGTATCTGGACTGCAGCAGAGGAAAGCTGCTGTTCTTTGACCTTGATACCAACACACATCTTCACACCTTTACTCACACCTTTACTGGAAAAATCTTTCCATACTTCAACACTGTGAATACGTCACCGATGAAGATTTTACCGGAAACACTTCTCGTAAAGCAGCTTCCAGAATAGACCTTCACAGAACTCCCAGAATCCTTCATCCATCCACCTTCTGCTGCTGAGACGGAGCTCCCAAACAACCGGGGAGTCTCTGTGTGAAACTCTTCAATGTCTGAACAGATGTCAGAACATCATGTCTGATTAATGTACTGCTGTGCAGAAACGACTGTACCGACGCTGATGGAAGTACTGGAAAAGTATGAAACCATATGAAAGTATTAGAAACAAGCATTATTTACTTGTTCTGCATTTAGGTGATATTTTTGTTTTATGTTCATTCTATTTATGTTGTAATCTGATGTAAAATCTGATGTAAGATCCTCCCGTAGGCCTTGTAAATGTGTAGAAAGGATTGATCACTGAAATAAAAAAATTAAAACCACAACAGGTGTTTGGGGATTTTGAAACTTTGAGCAGATTCTGTTTGACCGGAGTCAGCTGGAGATACCCCCCCCGCATAAGCGGGTTAACCCTCTCAGGCTCAAAGTAAGTTTTGACAAAAGGACAAACAACTAAGTCCTTCAGGGGTACTTCTAAGTTAAAAAATGCTCATGAAATACGTATGTGGAGTAACCAGGTAGGTAGGTTTTAACTGTCGCAAATCGCGGATCATTTTTCTGCAGGAATGTTTGTTTCAACATGAACATCTTGAATGAAATTTGACTTTGTGGTGCAGCTGATGCTTTGTGATCACAGAAATGTTTGAAATGATTCACCGAAATAGGAAGAAACAGGAAGAATAGGGATTACAGCTGAGTGTGATGACACAATCTCTTTGAGAATAACAAAGATGAATCATAAATGAAGCAGCCGCCTGCTGACAGGTTTGCGTGGGAGCCATGTTTGTTTGGACTTGAGGCAGATTCCTTCATCTGTTTTGGGTTGTAGACTTTAATATTGAGATCAAACCTCATTCTGGTTCATAGGAAACATATCAAAGAGAAGCTAAAGGAGAGAGAGTTGGATTTTATGAATTGAAACTTAAATACTAAAATATTCTCATTTATGATCACCAAAATCTCTTAGAAAAAGAAACCGTGTAAAGATGCCTCTGAGTTTCCATTACCATTCCTGAGTAGTTCTGATAAATCACGCCCAGGGATATTTCAGTTTCAGTTTACAGAACTTTTGATCAAATGTAACAAAAATGGCTTCACTACAAACATTTGTGTTTGTTTGTTATAAATGGAATCAAACTTTATTTAAAACCATCCTAACAAAAATCTTCCCTTACGGTGGAAGGAACACGCCCAACCTTACTGGAAAAGCCCCAAAGCAGTCATGTAACCTGGTAAATATCGTACACTATGAGCTACTGTGATTGCTGTGGGCTGTGTAGGTGTGGTAAAACGGGTGCATCCAGTCGGTTTGTTGAGGCACTGCTCTATTTAAGGAGAAGGCATTGTAGCAATTAATACATATTAATTATGACCAATAAGATGTGATATGGGCTGCGCAGTGGTGCAGTGGTTAGAGCTGTTGCCTTGCAGCGAGAAGGTCCTGGGTTCGCTTCCCGGCCTGGGATCTTTCTGCAAGGAGTTTGCATGTTCTCCCTGTGCATGCGTGGGTTTTCTCCGGGTACTCCGGCTTCCTCCCACAGTCCAAAAACATGACTGTTAGGTTGATTGGTCTGTCCAAATTGTCCTAGGTGTGAGTGTGTGTGCATAGTTGATTGTCCTGTGTGTCTCTGTGTTGCCCTGCGATGGACTGGCTCTCTGTCCAGTGCGTACAACGCCTGATTGCCCGCTGACCGCTGGACATAGGCAACAGGCCCCCACCCCCACCCCCCCGCGACCCCGCGTGGACAAAGCGGCTTCAGAAAATGGATGGATGGATGGAAGATGTGATAGTCCATACAAATATGAAATATCAACCTGATTGATCTTTGAATGTTTAATCAGAAGATTCTAGGGTTCTTTGCCTATTCAGGGACCATAAACACACTTCGTATTAATTCAGACAGAGTCACCATATTGTTTATAAATGAATTTAATTATTTTTCCTAAACTAATGACACATGACAAGATATGAATAATGAGAGGTGGTGTGGTGGATGTGAGGTGTTGTGATGGAAGCTAGATGTTGTAGCAACCGTTCTTTGTATCAGAGAGAAAATGTGAAATCTGGGTGTAAAAGGATTTGTTGTTTGTTATAAACTAGAGAGTTGTTTATTTATAAACCTCATCAGACACCAGTATGCAGGCTTACGATACCCTGGTACAAGTTGCTCCCGGCGGTCCAGAGGGTTGCGGTCAGAGTGGTGAGGTCACCGGACGATGAAACCACAATACTCAGAGATTAGTAGCTTCCTCTGAGTCAGCTTCCCCAGCCATGAGATGCAACCCGGGGTCTGCAGATTAGGTGTCCAAGGTGGACGTCTGAGTTGAAGTAGCTCTGACAAGCTGTTGTGTCTGTAATCACTTGCAGCATTGCAGAAAGGTTTTGACTTAAGGTTAAAGGAGTTTGCTTCTAAAAATACTTGTTTCCCGATTTGGCTGAATCGGGGCTCGGCTGGAAACTGAATTACTTGGGAAGTAATTCTTGTTTTATTAAACTACTTTGTTATGATTTCTGGCATATTCTGGCAAATCAGAATGTGCCATGTCTGGAAGGCTTTACCAAAACATCCCTCAGAAAGCCACGCTTTCCTTCAGATACAAGATGTTTTTAACCTTAGTATGTATCTTATTGTGATGTGTATGGGTGTAACAATGATGAACTTGTTAAATCAAACACATACTGATTTGTGATATAAATGGATCATTGTAAGAACAATATTCATTTTAAATTCATTGATTTAAGCACAAATTATTCAAACATTTCATTTAAACATCTTGTTCATTCATCACATATGATTATTGTAACTTATAACTATAAAATCATGGAGTCTTCCCTTATTCAGAGTGAAGAATGTTGACGTCTGACATTCACACAGTGAGTGCAAGAACCTTGGGTGAGAATGTGTGTTTGAATGTTTTGTCTTAATGGACTGTCAACACGCGCTGAGCAGAACCTTCTGGATTTAGAAGGCCACATAGAAAGTGGATTTATTTCTGTAGATGACAAATTATCATGCTGATCAATATATAGGAGAAAATTGACCCTTTTGGACGTTACAGCGTACAGAACGCTGGACCTCTGTGGCCGTGTCAAACCGTGCACAGGTAAAGACTCACATGGTGAACCTCATTGGCATTGTTTCTCTCTTGTTTGTTCTAATGTCGTAGGTCATGCAGTGAAAGACCTCTGTGGCTTTGTCTAACTGTGTACAGGTGTGCTGAGGCCGGGGAAGCCTGGAGTCTTGCTCAGTCAGATCAACCCCATCAGTGTCAGCTGGAAGCACTGGGACAATTTGGTGGAAGTCCAAGTGATGCAGCTCCATCTTATGGCTTTGCCACAGCACTGGTTTTGATAAACTACTTAATCCCCCCGTTACTGGGTCTCCCCTGGCATCGCTGATTTGCACATGACCTGTGAAGTAGTGAAGAGTTTAGTTGGACTTTTGGGCGTTTAAATTTTTTTTTATGAAACTGTGTGATTTTAAAACCAGACACTGATTCTGTGCATCTTTGTCCACACGAACACACCGGCAGGGAGAAAATGTAGGCGTTAGCCAGATGTTCGAAAATGGTACTTTGGAATTTATACGATTGTAGGTCAGTTTCAAATTCCCCCTTTTTTCTGCTAAGTGTGAAAGAAACCTTTGTGTGAAAATGTTATTGTTCTTCTCCGTGTAAATCCAAACAAAGTTAACTTGAGGATATAAAATGTGGATTTCCGCTACAAAGATCTCTGGCCTTTTTTTTTTATTATTATCGTTGACATGTATGAATTGGACTAATGCTGTAAAACTCTGTAAGTTGTTTGAGGACTTTAAATTCACAAAACATCCCTTGCTTCTGTTTATTCCTTCTCTTTTGTTCCTCCTACATTTTGTGTGTTTTTTTGAACCATATTTTTTCCATGGTGCATGTTCCTTGTACATTCTGTATTAAAATGTGCAAATTGTCATGTTCTGTGTCCCTTTGTTCCCCAGCCCCTCCAGTTCCCACTCCAGGTTCTCCATGTTCTGTGTCCCAGTAGTATCCCCAGCCCTCTGTAGATCTCTCCTCTTGTGTCCTCCTAGTCACTCCTTAGTTTTCATAGTCACTTATCCCTCTAGTTAGTAGTTTTTTGCCCTAAGTCTTTAAGTTTAATTATCTGGTTTCTAGAGTTAGCTGCCCTCCTGCTTGTTTTCTTTTCACCATTTAGATTATTGTTTTCACCTGCCTTCCCTCCAGCTCACCACTCACACCTGCCACCTGTTCCCCTGATCACCTCCCTCCTGTTTATAAGCCTTGTCTTGTCACTGTGTGTTTGTCGGTCCATTGTTTATGTCAGCGTTGTTTTTGTCTCTCCCTCTTGGTCTTTGGTACTTTAAAGTGAGCTTTTGGATTTATCCCTGCTTCATTTTAGTTTCTGGGTTTTTGCCTCCTGCCCTTTTTGGATTTTTATTTTGTCATCCAAAATAAAGGATTCTTCTTTATTTAACATTTCTGCCTCGTGTCATCCTGGGTCTGCATCTTGGGTCCTAACCTCCTGCTCCACAGCGTGACACAAATATGTTATGCACAGTTCAATAATAAAAAAACAAACAAACAAAAAAATGATAATTTGTTCAGAATAAAAGAGATAAACATTTTTAGCCCTCATTTTGTTATGGCTGTCGGGGGCATATATATATATTTTCTATGTTTTTATATTTTTTTTTCTTTGTTTTGTTTTACCGATAGTTGGTTTCAAACAAAATCCTACTTGTTCAGTTCATGTTGAAAACCAACAGTTGAAGGTACTTTGAATAAAAGTGATTGAAGCGTATTCTATGCATTGTTATGGCCAATTCATAGCCAGCTGACAACAATTTCTTTCCACAATGTGGAATATATATATATATATATATATATATATATATATATATATATATATATATATATATACAAAACAAAGAAAAAAAAATATAAAAACATAGAAAATTGACCCAATTGCACATAGGCTGCCGCCTGAAATAATAGCTTTATGGATGTGATGGCTTTGCATTACAAATACAGCCTACTGTGTAAGCCTACATATAATTTTCCATTTTTGTCATATGTGTTTTTGATATTGCTTACATGTTAATCCCAATTTATCGTTACCCTATTGACATTGTCTCAATATCTGTATACCTGTCTTTTTAATGTGTCTAAATTGTACATTGATAATGGTTGCCAGCACTTTCAGCTACCGCAAAGAACGCAAAAGACAGGAGATTTTATAAAGTGTATTAAATAATTTTCTGATGGCTTCATTGTCACAGGCTGTCAAACAGGGTTGACTTTCACTTGTGTATGATGGTCATGTGATATCTGATTAAACGAAATAGGCCTAAAGTATTTGGCCAAATGTTGTTGTCTGCATGCCTCCTTAAGCTATTACAAAATGCCTTGTCATTCTTGTTCTTGTTAACTGCATTGACATGAGTTATTAGTATTATTATCATTATTATTATTATTATTACTCCTCCTTGAACCGTCACCTTATCGTGGTGGAGGAGTTTGAGTGCCCTAATGATCCTAGGAGCTATGTTGTCTGGGGCACTTTGTGTCCCTGGTAGGGTCTCCCATGACAAATTGGTCTTAGGTGAAGGGTGAGACAAAGAACGGTTCACAGGATCTTTCTTGGAGGTAAAGTCAAAGAGTCGGAGTACCCGGCCCGGAGGGTTACCGGGGTCCCACCCTGGAGCCAGGCCTGGGGTTGGGGCCCGTGAGCGAGCGCCTGGTGGCCGGGCTTTCGCCCATGGGGCCCGGCCGGGCCCAGCCCGAACCAGATACATGGGCTCATCCAACTGTAGACCCACCACCTGCAGGAGGAACATGAAGGGTCCGGTGCAATGTGGATCGGGTGGCAGACCAAGGCGGGAGCTTTGGCGGTCCGATCCCCGGACAAGAAAACTGGTTACTGGGACATGAAACGTCACCTCGCTGGCAGAGAAGGAGCCGGAGCTTGTGGCAGAGGTTGAGCGGTACCGGCTAGATATAGTGGGACTCACCTCGACACATAGCATTGGCTCTGGAACCCAAGTCCTTGAGAGGGGTTAGACACTCTCTTTTGCTGGAGTTGCTCCGGGTGAGAGACGGAGGGCTGGGGTTGGCTTTTTGATAGCCCCAAGACTCTCTGCCTGTGTGTTGGGGTTTACCCCAAGGGACGAGAGGGAAGCTTCCCTGCGCCTTCGGGTCGGGGAACGGGTCCTGACTGTTGTTTGTGCTTATGGGCCAAATATCAGTTCAGATTACCCACCCTTTTTGGAGTCCCTGGGACGAGTGCTAGATAGTGCTCCGTCAGGGGACTCCATTGTCCTGCTGGAGGACTTCAATGCTCACGTGGGCAATGACAGCTTGACCTGGAGGGGTGTGATTGGGAGGAACGGCCCGCCTGATCTGAACTCGAGTGGTGTTTTGTTATTGGACTTCTGTGCAAGCCGCAGTTTGGCCATAACAAACACCATGTTCGAACATAAGGATACCCATTGGTACAGTTGGTACTAGGGCAGCCTAGGTTGCAGGTCGATGATAGACTTTGTAGTCGTATCATCTGACCTGCGGCCATATGTTTTGGACACCCGAGTGAAGAGAGGAGCAGAGCTGTCAACTGATCACCACCTGGTGGTGAGTTGGACGTTTAAATACACTTCTACCGGTAGACCATTTCCATTTGTGTCCCATGTCGAACGTGGTCTTACTGCGATATTATCCTTTTGCCTTTAATCTCCCCGGGTTCTGTTTTATTCTGGCTTTCTTTCATCGTTACTTATTTTACATGTTCTAGTTTTACCTGATAGTGTACAGCACCTCGAGCTACTGCAGAAGGAGTGGAAGGTGCAATAGAAATAAAATTATTTATTTTTGAACATGAACAAAAGCAACTTTAACTTGAACATGTGGCTCTGGTATTTAAAAAACAAACAACTTCCACACCAGCTGATTCCTTTAAGATAATTTATTTTGTACAGTAAAACAAAAGTTTACGTCATGTTTTGTCGAGGACGATGAGTGAATGTACATAAACTCAGAACTGTCTACAGCTTCAGAGGTCATTTGATTTATCAGCATCTTTATGGTCGGATAGTATCTTACAAAGATAGCTAATCGATAATCGAATCAGTGAGCCGTGTCGGAGCAGCCCGTATCAGATGGAGGGATGTGGACGGCTGCTAGCGACGACTCCTCGCTTGTCAACTTAAACTCTGAGGTGGTGCGTTCAAGAACACCGCAGATCTGACAAATCAGAACCACAAAGTTCCAGATACAGAATATTCTGCATAATTCCACCAGACAAGCAAAAAAAAAAAAAAAAAAAAGGCTTTTCCACTGAAATGAAGATATAACCACGACCTCTCACAGCTGGGTGGTTTTATGGTCATCTGGAGGCAAGCACAGAGGGGCCGCTGAAAGCAGCCGTCCCAGTTTTCGGCTCAGTGCTGGGGGGTGAGCTGTTGTCTTTTACTTTGGAGGCCTGTAGGCGATCTTCCTGCTCTTCAGCACTGACCACTTGTGTCTCTTTATGTAGTAGACGAGAGGGATAAAGATGGCCGACCCCATCAGGAACTAGAGGAAAAACGGAAAGATTCAAATGTTTGTTTCTACTAGAGTTGTTGTTTCTGAATCCCAAGCAGGACGTTAAAAAGAATATTAAGAATGCTTGTGTTTGAGATCAAAGTCAAAAACGTCTTTTAGGCAGACAGGGATAGCATATGTAAAAATTTAAATACCATTATGGTCAAATTCACATAAAAGGACATTCACTGTTTCTCTTTAACCCGCCCAGAGGAGCCTGCGTTCAGTTTGTGTTAAACAGGACTGATATGCTAACTGCTAGTCTGCATGGAGCTAAACCTAAAGAGGTCATTTCATAATGAATTATGCAGCAAGATTTCATACCCATCCAGGGTTCAACCCTGACCAAAATGCCTCAATGTTTCTGCCACAGTCACATTTACACGATGGATCTATCGGGCCCGTGCTGACTGACCGATGAAAGCTACGAGGCAGGAATAAATGAAATCCGGAGCGTCTTTAACGTTATCACTACTCACACAGGACATGGAATATAATATATCACTACAATCCAATGCTTTATTCTATATGATAAACCTTGAGTAAAAAGTGATGCTTTTATTTTATAAAAAGGAACAAACTGTTCCTTTATTGATCTATGAAAAACATCCTGTTTGCTATTTTTGTAAAACTTTATTCATATTCATAAAACCTTGGATGTCTTTACTGAATTGTTGAAATTTGACCTCTCCACTAGATAATAAAGCTTATGTGGTTAAATGTGTTTGATAATCTTGTTTTAAATATCATCCAAAGTCATTCAGATCAAGATAATTTTCTACAAGCGAACATCTCTACGTTTTATGATGACAGCAGAACACAAAATAAAAAAAAATTCAGAAAAATCTGAAAAGCAAAACGTGAGGAAAGGGAAAAAAGAAATTAACAAAAAAGGGCAATCAGTGGATCCCGGGAAAAGCAGAACAAAGCTAACTCAGGTGTTTGCTTAACCATCAAAATTAAGTGCCGTCCCCCTCAGGGGCGGGCATCCAACCTATGAGAACCCACCCAATTGGCCAAAGGGTGAAGAGCTCTATTTGATTTGTTAAAAAAACATCATGTTTGACAGAATGCATCATTTGTAGCAAACATTTGAGCTGACCATTCATTGCGATATTTATCTGTTCTTTGCAATATGCATATTGTGCATGCTGATATCGCGATAACGATATATTTGCGATATACTGTGTATAGCTTATACGTAAATTATAGCTTAAACACCAGGATGTAGCTGCTCTAATATACCCATCATTAGGTTCTGGATTGAAGTGTGAGCTGTTATGTGCCATCTAAAAATAAAGATGATGCTTATCAAACAGCAAGGGTCCCATGTCCGTCATCAGCATGTATAAAACTGCCCCGGTCAGAACGTGTGCTTGCTGAGGTGTGCATGTTGGGTTGGTAACAAACTCGTCCACTGAGGAGGAGCTCTTTTTCAAACACTGTAACCTAGCGGGATACCATAAATCATTAGCGTCTGTAAGCAAATACGTGAGCTAAAGGTAAGCACCATCACTAATGTTGTTGCTATAGCTACAAATACAGTTAACTCCCTGTTGTTAGCAGCTAAGAGGCAATTAGCTTTCAGGGGCGACTGCCCTGCTTCCTTGTCCGACACGACGTCCTTCCCTTTAAGGTGTTCGTGCTCCTGTGAAAGGGGAGTTCTACTTTGCAGATTTTGCACTGCATATGCTTCTCTTATCTTTGTAAAATGTTCCCAAACGTTTGAGCTCGGCTGCCGGCTCGCCATGTCTCGTTTTTTCCGGTGACGCGACAGCTCACCCGGGTGGCCACTACTGCGCATGACCCTCGAGCAGACAAGCAGAAAGCAGCAGCAGCGCTTCAGCAGGCAAGACCGAAAAAGATAATGCTTAATAGAATAAACATTGTTGATTATTATACTTATTGTCGACTATTTTGTTTGTCAACATCATCGTGACCAACCAACTAATCAAGGCAGCGCTAACTCAGACTAGCTGTTAGCTTATCAGCCTTAAATGATGTAAACTATTTCTTTGAACAGAGAACTGCTAGATTCTACGAATGACAAGATGAGTGTTTTACATAAAATTCCACTTCAGACTGACCAAATATCCCTTCGCAGCTGAAATGCTTGTATGTTTAAGTATTTAGTTTAAGAAATTATAAGTGAAGATCTTATATTGCGGTGTTTGAAAAGCTTTCAGACATTTTTGCATTAATGGGGTAATATAAATGACTGAAAATGAGACGTGTACCTTCAGTCCCATGCGTTTGCGTTGGTCATGCTCCGGTTCTGCAGCCCATCTCAGGAAAGTACACACGTCTTTAGCAACCTGGCTCATGGTGGCTGGGGTTCCTATAGCAAAAGAATTAGTGCTTTTCAGTTGCTTTACTGACTTTTTTAAAATCATATTTTTCTACAAAATGAGAGCAGATAAACTTTGTTTACCATCATCAAACTCCAGAACCTCGTTGTAGATAGGCGGGGCCATCCCGATTGCCTGACCCGGGAAGTACGGGTTGTAGTAGAGTCCCTCTCTCACCGACACTCCTGCGGGTGGGTCGCAGTAACCCGTCAGCAAGCTGAACACGTAGTCCTCGCCACCATGTCTGCAGAGCGCATTCAGGCACAGAAAGAAGGTTTCAGGTGAGTTTGGTGTCTTCAGAGTAAACTTGGTGTGTTTTACGTGTCCCTGGATTTACCGGGCATTCACAATGGAGCTGAGGTCTGGAGGGAGGGCTCCATTGTTGGCGGCGCGGGCTGCCTCAGGGTTAGGGTAAGGCTTTGGAAAGTAGTCTGAAAGCTTTCCTGGTCGTGTGAACATCTCACCGTTCTCATCAGGACCATCCACAATCTCAAACTAAACACAAGACGTAAAAGCAGACCAGTATCCCTCTGCTGGTGGAATGTTGCACTAGCAGTTAAATTAAAGTAAGAAAGAAGGTAATAAAAGGAGGATGCTCATTGATCCAAATGGCTCCGGTTTTACACCGCCTTGATATCAGCCTCACCTCTTCAGCTAAGGCTTTGACCTCTTCCTCTGTGTGCGACACCCCCACCAAGTTTCTGAAGGCTAAGTACTCCATACTGTGACAGGCTGCACACACCTGTTTGTACACCTGGTAACCACGGCGAACACTACAAAGACAGGAAAAAATGGTAAAACTGTGTTTGTTCCCTGTGAAGATCCTGAGAAGATTCAGACATTTCTATACATCTATAAAATAAATGAGTCACCTGCACACAGAAAATGTCAGAAACAAATATTTAATCAAAACAAGTTTTCTGACAGCGAATAGGTGTTTCTAACCTAAAGCATTTTCTAAAAGTATACATTTCATTTTAAATTAACTCTTTGTGCATTATTATAAAGTTGCATTGAGTATTTGCACGTCCATCCATCATCTGACACACCTTGCATGGTCCAGAGAGGACAGAGGTCCTGAGTGGCTCCAGGGGTAGTTGGGGGGGTGAAGTTCCCAATCAGATGCTTTAACAGACTGATGCAGCATCAGGGCGAGCCCAGCACCACCTGCTGTGACCACACCGAGCGTTGTCAGGGCAACTTTCTTCCTACTGGCCAGGCTGGCAAAGGACATGCTGGCCTAAGAAGGGACAAAAGCATTTAATTAAGATCACACTGAAGTGTTTAAAATAAAGACACATTAACACATCTTCTGGATACTCATGCCTCTATTTGGAGCCAAATAACTTGAACCAAAATTTAGACCTCATTACTAAATTTCCATTCCTCAAAACCTGCAGAAAACACAAATTAACTTTGTAAATCTCTGAGCACCCACGGGCATTTCAGGATATGACTATATCTCACACACGTTTCAGTTTGCAAAAATGTTAAACACCATGCTGTTTAATTATATGTTGACCTGGAACCATATTTACTAACAGGAATATATAAAATCAATGAAATCTAGTCAAAATAAAGACATTTTTATTTGTTTCAAATTTTAATCTGCAATTACAAAAACAGTTTTCAGATGAACGTGTGCCCGCTGGTAAAACACAAATGCATTAGTTTATCCATCAGATCCTGGTGAAATCTTGATTAAATATAAACATCTATTTAAAGACTACAATGAGGCAGACGTGAAATCTGAATTATTTTTAATTTCGGCAAAAACAACAACAAAAAAAAAACTATAGAAGAGCCTCTGACCTAGTTAGGGTAGAGACAAGAAAAATCCACATTTACACACAGTTTTCCTGTAAGACCACCAAGTGAATACTTTAGTTTGTGATAATGAACTTGCTTAATGTGTGCGTCATCTGATCTTATGGAACTGCCCCTCAGAGGTGTTTTTGTAGCCAAGCAGGTGGCAGCACATAATCAAATCCTTGCATTAAACAATCAAACAACCATGCCAATATCCCAACATGTCACAACGACTGTTGAAGGGTTGTTTCATGGTAAGCATTTACAGAGAATAAAAACGTGTTCCTGAATAATTACAATATTTTGAACCCCAGACAGATTCAAGGTTTAATACAGACATTTAAATAATTCACGGTTGATTGATCCAGATGTGTTAAAACAACTATGAACACGAAACTCATTTTAAAGCTGAGGGTGACAAAACAGGTCATTTTTCAGCGGAAGTCCTATTCAGTCCTTGAACTGCTAATAGAACGTTAGCTCTAGACCGCTGCCTCTTAGCCAACAGAAACGGAACAAGAACCATAATTAATTTAAATGCATGCTGAAACCATTAAAACTTATAGCAGCTCATAGATTTGTTTAGTTTTAGCTTTAATTTAAGAAGAAAAGTATTTAGGATGAATTATCAGTGTGCTGGCTGCGTGTTAGCTTAACTAACTAGCATCGGTGACAACTAGTTTTGATAAAATTAAGCGTTTACCTTGAAATCTACAAACACACATATACTATATTCAAGCTGTAACCAACAAGGTTTATATAAATTTGAGAGGAAGGTCGTTTTTGGTGGTCTAATAATAATAAAAAGATAAGTGACCTTGTCTCATTCTGTCGCTAACAGTCATGCTAATGTTACTTCACCGGTAGGCCACCGCAAAGCGTTACCATTTTTCTCAACGTAGTTAAAAACCACACCGACGCTTAAGTACTTATCTGAGCTATCGTTTTACCTTGGAAGTCTTAAGAGTGTTCCCTGTGCCGAGGAGAGCTCTCCCACTCCCAGAGAGCGCCACGACTCGAAGCGCCGCCATGTTTGCTGCGGTTCTATCTCACGTTTGGAAACACAAGCGTTAAAAAGAACTGTAAGTGTTTCCGGGTTAGAATTTTCAAAATTAAATTTAAAATTATGCGAAAAAAGATTTTTAGTTAAGACTTGATAACACCTAGATAAATCTTGTGTTGAAGTTAACATAAATGTTTCAAAATGTGTTTATTTTGTAGGATCTCAAGTTTGTTTTTCCTCACTTGGAAAGAAAGAAATGTTTTATTTTGAAGAAAATCCCAACTGCAAAGCGGAACTACTAGCATAGTAATATTTGATGACTTGACGTAAATAATTACACAATAAATTTACACAACTTGCTTTTATTTTTTATGAAGTAACATATTAATAAAAGGGAAAACAACCGTTATGTTTTCAGATGTTTTTGTTATTTTACATTGACCAAATTAGGTGAGAGGTAGATCTTCTAAAGACACGCCTTTCCCGACCCCTGCAGAAATGATCCAGAAGGTGTTTTCAGATTAGTTCATTTGACTTGACCTGATAGGAGCAGTTTATTTGGCCACGTGAAGGTTTATTTTAGTACACAAAAACATAGTTTTAGCATGTAATATCAGCTTCTTCCAGAAGATGGAAGCATCATTTCAAAGAAAGTATTTCACTCAAAGACACCCAGACAATGACTCAGAAGAGGGTGCAGTTTACATGTAATGTAAAGGAAACATACATTATCAGAAAGTGCTTTTAGTCTGAAAACAGCTCAAATTATGTTAAAAATCAATATAATGTAATTTCTGATGTTTGATTATGTGAAAACAAGGATGGCATTAAAGAAAGAATCAAGAATCCTGCATGGTGTGACACATAGCTGGAGAGCACAGATACATAATGAATAATGAATTAAACAAACACTCATCCTGAATTATTAAGGGACATTAAAGCACCAGGCATGTTGGAATAACCTTTGGTTGGTGTTGTCAGTAAAAGTGGATGGATGTTTGCTGTTGACAGCAGGAGGATAATAAACTATTCATCAGGGCCCACAGGCGTCGCCTCGTTCACCTGACATGTTCGTAAGACAAGAGGCTGTTTGAGCCTGAAGCTAAAGGACAAATGCTAATGTCAGGATCTAATCTATAAATTCAAACACGAGATAGTCAAGAGAAACAGGAAAGAACTGCAGCTAGAAACCTCACAGCTAGGTGTCTGACTGACACATATGTAATAATAATAAAAACCTTTTGAACTATAATGTGAAAACAGATGTTTGAAAATGCAGGTTTCCGGTGGGAAACTGCACATAGCATCACGTTCACACATCAAACCAAAGTGTGCATTTGGACTGATGAGAAGGTGGCTCTGTTGCTGAACCCTGCTCTCAGCTCAAAAGCTTCCTTCACCTTTTGTAGGAGGGTTTAATGTTTTTTTTATTTGGCTGCCAAGATTCAGCTTCTTAGGTCAAAGGTTCACAAACAAAGAGTCAAACCCTTTCACGTCTCTATTTCTGTATTTGTTTTACAGACATCAGCAGGACAAGTCCTAAACTTTACAGGTCTGAACTGTGAGGTGAGAGATGAAAACCTAAGCACATTTTTAGAGCTGCAAAGAGTCAGAAAATAGAATTTCAAACATGAAGGCTTCGAAAACCTCCCACTGTAAAGCTGTTTCTGCGCGGCTTTCTAGAAATTGTTCCAGAGCTGCATTTGGTTCAGATTCAATGCATTCATAGCAGGAAGCTCTAAAAATAACAACGCACACTCATGCATACAGTAGATAACCTCATGTGCAAAACGTAAAAGATAGGAATCACCAAAGTTTGCATGTTAATTTGTGAAGGAAGTTCATTTTATGAATGAACAGAAAATGTTTGTTTAGCTGATTTAATGGACAGATAGGACCCTTCAGTAGGTTACAAGTTTAGTGTTACAGCTTTCTGAGTGATTTCATTTGGGACATACCGTATGTTCAGTGAAGGAGCATGGAAATATTTAATGTTCTCTAAGTGAGCATATCAAGTATTTAGAGGGTGTTTGATCTAAAAATCCAGCCATATCCCTTGATAACACAGAGTCAAACACAAGTTTTCAGAAGAGATTCACCAAGAAAAAAAAGGTTTTTCTGCAGCAAATCAGCTTTTTTCTGATGCTTATAACCTCAGCTAAGTGAGGTCAGGATTTGCAAATGCCACATATAAAATGATTCAACGCTGTCTGTTTTCTAATGGTCTCTGATCTTTTAAACTGATTTAGCAGGTTCTTCCTGATTCTGCTAAAATATGTTTTTCTTTAAAGCTTTACTGGTTTCCTTAGAAAATGTTAGAATAATGCACCAAATCCAGTGCACTGCTAAGTTTCAAGAATGTTTCATTCGTAAGGTGGCTGGAGGGTATTTAGTGTACAATTAAACAATTCTAGTTCTTGTGTCAGAGCTCCAGGTTTATATCAAACTAAAGTAGTGTTTTCCCTGTTTCAACACACCTGATTTCAATCAGCAGGTGGTTAACAGGCTTCTGGAGAGCTTGATGAGCTGCTGCACAGGTGATTCTACTGTGTTGGGACAGCGAAACAACAAAAAGATGCAGGATACTGGCCACCGAGGACTGTCTCCACCTTCTTCCACTGCTGAAAAATGAAGTCAAAATATTGTTTTTACAGCCGCTGCCATGTTGTGTTTTTTATCTAGAATCCATCAGTTTGGTGTCCATTGCCCTGTTTTAGTCCAATAGGAGGTTTAGGTGTTAGGAGACCAAAAATATAGTGGAAAACTCACAGAGCCTGAAAAGTTTGGCATGGTCACCAGCAGGGGCGCCACCATAAAATTTTGATTTGGGTGGCCAGATGGGGCCACACAAATTTTTGGGGTGGCACACCAAATTGATCCTTCTGGCAACTCTGGGAGAGTTTAGCCTGTGTCGATGTATTGCATTGCTCCTTTATTCATTTTTATTAAAAAGCAGTACGTATCCAAATCATTTAACTTAAAATTTACAAACACAAACTTTCAGAAAAGTACATTTCAGTTATTTAAAATGTTATTCCAAATATAATTTACTATTTTATTTTTTTAGGTTAACTCACCTGTTGCTGTATTCACAAAAAAACTATGGAGATAAAACTTTTTTTAAAAATGGTGAGCAGCGGAAAACAAATGTATTTATTTATTTATTCTGATTATGTTTTTACTTAATTGTATTATTTTTATTTTGTTTTACAATGATGTCTTGAATAAACAAATTAAATATATGGTTTGACTGAACATTAATATGACTTGTTAACATTGACCTTTCATGGGGGGGGGGGGGGGGGTGTCATGGCCACCCCTGACCACCCCTTGGGGGCGCCCTTGGCCGTCAGCCTTACTTTTAAAACTTTTTGAATGAATGAAGCTTAATTTTGTCTAATGGGGAGGAGAATCCTGGTCTTCCGCTCCAACATACCTGATTCAATGTTTGAATCACCTGTTCAGCCTGCTGATAAAAATCAGGTGGGTTTGAGCAAGGAAACAACTGAAACATGTTCCCAAGCATCAGGGTTGTCTATCCCTGATCCACAAGTGAAACTTGAAAAAGGAACAATGAGCAATAATCCATTTACTTCAGCAATCAAGCTTAGACTGAGAGACCATCTAAAGGCTCAGGAACCCTTTACAGGTGTTCTTTATCCATTAGCTGGTTTGCATGGGACACTTTGAGTCTAGAACATTGAACCTTTGCGTTCACAATACTCTAACTGCCTGAGATTTAGAATTTGGGTTTTCATCAGCTGTAAGCAATCACCATCATAACAAAAAAGGCTGAAATATCTGGCTTTGGATTTGATAATTGATAAATAACCCGCACTTGTATAGCACCTTTCAGAGTCAGAGGAGTCCAGGTGTTTTACACTACAGTGTATCATTCACCCATTCACACACACATTCATACATTGTTGGTGATGAGCTACGAGGTAGCCACAGCTGCCCTGGGGCGCACTGACAGTGGTGAGACTGCAGAGCACTGGCGCCACCGGTCCCTCCGACCACCACTAGCAGGCAAGGTGGGTTAAGTGTCTTGCCCAAGGACACAACAGCAGCACTCTCATTCTCAGAGCCAGGATCGAACCTGCAACCTTCCGATTACTGGACAACCCGCTCAACCTGTTGAGCTACCGCTGCTGGATGGAGTGACATATGTCATGATCTATGTCATATATTAGTTTCAACTTTAATGTTGAGTTACTGAAATAATTGAACTTTGGCACAGTTTTCAAATTTTCAATTTTCACCTGTAAAGTATAACTCATTTCTCTCCGGGAGTGGTGTCCAACATCCCACCCTGGTCCTGGATGTCTACTATCCTGTATGTTTTGCTGGTTTCCCTGCTCAAAACACACCTGAATCAATGGCTAAATTATCTGTTCAGCCTGTTAATCACATGCAGAATAAAACAAAGTGTTTTGAAGGAGAAAAATACAAACACTAAAGGAGCAATATGTAAGAATTTTAGAATGAAAAACTCACAAAACAGTCCAATGTTTCAATTGTGTTGGAAGGAAGGTTTCATGGAAACAGATTTCAATCCCTGCCAGCTGGGGGTTGTCAGTTTTTCTCATTTCAAAAGGGCCAAAGAAGGAAATAGTCGTCGTTTACAATCTGTGAACCTGCAAGGTTGCAGAGTCTTCACTGATATAATGCTGCAGCGCTGGCATTTGTAAATCGACACCGGCAGGCAAAAAGCTCCAGAGCCCCCCACCCCTCTGCCAGAAAATTCTATTTGCAACTTCAGAGTTGCCGGTCTGGTCGGTTGGACTAAAAAAGAAAAATGGAGCTGACGTACCTGGCACTGCAGTCTGGTTCCAGCAAGTTTCCTGCACGTTTTAGATCATGAAAACAGTCGATTTGATTAACTTTGTTATGGATCACTCCTGTGGACACTAATGAAGGCTGGGGAGACGTTTAGATGAAAGCACAGTGAAGAGATACGTTCAGTTTTTTGTCCTACACACGGACACTAGGTGGTGCTAAAAGCCAGCCAAAACGACCTAGTCTCCCTTACTCCACTGACCCCGGGTTTGGCCCTTCCCACGAGACGCGAAGCAGCAGGGGAGCAGCTGTCACCGACCGAGCACGAAGTCACACGAGTGACTTCGTCAGTAAACACAACAACAAGCAGGAGAAAACTACAACATGGTTTGTGTTTTATGTTCTGTCCGTTTTATAATCGCCAATACGGACCTGAAAAACAAAGGAGACCACTAGCTAGGTGATAACTTCTCACGGGGACGTTCTTTATTCTGAAAATCTTGGGAGCTTCTCTCCATTCCCGCGTCCGATTTCCTGTCTTTCCTTCCCCAAAAATGTCGAACTTGACCCGTTTCAGAGGCGTCGCTCGTAGAAAATAGAACCGGCGCGTAAAGGCCGCGACATGCTGCTCCTGAGACGCGGCCAACTCGCGCTGCTGACGGCTCCAGTGGAAAAGGTTCTGTTGACCACAGCGGTTCCTATCAGCAGCTATGACGTGCTGCTGCAGTAACGTGCTGCTGACGGCTTCTGTGGAAAGCCAGGGTTACTGTGTATGACACGCCTTTGCTTGTCATCTAGAGCCTTCTGACACTGATCTGTAACTGGCAACAGCCATGAAACCCACGGGATGGGAAAGAGGAAGCAACTTTTTGTTTAGAAAAACGTACTGCAGTATCCAAATTCGACCACAGGATGCCATTTTGCTACATTCTTACACCTTTAAAACAGAAGAGAATGGAGGTATTTAGCATTTTTCATTTTATAATTTTACACATGTTGCTCACCAGGCTGAACATTAAATTAGAAAAGAACAAAACTAAATGCAGTAATTGACCCTCATCTTCTACTCAAGAAAACTGAGCACCAATGATTGTTTTTTCTGCAAAAAAATAAGCAGAATTATCATTTAAACAGCAAACGTATGATTATGTACTTCCTTTAAAACTGACTTCTGAGAGGTGAGTCGGTTTCAGGCTGCAGCTGAACATCTGGACAATGTTGTTTGGGGTAGATTACAGCAACACGAGTGATGCCAGATACACGCTGTGATAAAGACGCTGCTGTGTCTGAGTGTTGCAGAGACTCGGAGGCTCGTCTAAACTTACAGTCCGACTCTCCTTGAGCGACTGCAGACGTTTAAATTACAGTGAGCAGCCTTTTGACAGCCTAATGTAGCTGCAGTCCAAGTCTGTGACGTCTGATGCTTTAATTACACTAATGTGTGCAGAGAGACAGGTGTGAACAGAGCAGGTGGTTGACTTTAACAGCTGTAAAAGCCTCCAGTAACACTAGAATTAAAACGTTCTCTTACTGAGAATGACGCCAATCACCAGCAAGTTCTGCCAAAAATATGATCAGTTAAAGACTTCCAGGTAGTTAAAAAGTTGTATTTATACATGTGCTGCTATGTGCATATTGATGACTTGATGACATCCTCAGGTGTGGATTTCAAGACTTATGCATCATTTTCAGTGTTTGTTATTCTCTACAGAAAATCGATCCTATCCGTGAATGAAAGTGATCTTTCATCTAAACACAAACATCTTCTCATTGTAAAATCTTCAAAGGATTTTCAGAAAAAGCAGATATATGTGATCCTCGTCCCTCTGAGACAAGAAAAGTTGCTTCCATTGAATCATTATGATGTCTTTATTTTGTTTGAAGCTTGTGTCGTCTCCGTGGCTCTGATCAAAGCCCAGAGTGATCCGACAACATTCACACATAATCACACCTGATGAATCAGCCTCCATCAGTTAAATCTCGTCTCTGCTCACTGAATCTGGAGTTTATCTTTTTGCTTTATCTGATGCAGCTTATGGAAAAGATGAGACCGTCTCTTTTTTTACAAATAGACTTCACTAAGCTTCAAACTTTAATGTAAGAAAGTAAAACAACTTTCCGATGCTGCAGATTTGCTGCATGCCCGTTACGTTTGATGGATCAGGCCCTGCTGGCAGTCCCTAGACGCATACAAAAATCGGGGGGAGGGGGGGGGGGGGGGGCAGGCAAGCTTTCTCTGTTGTAGCACAGAGACCCTGGAATGATCTGCCATGTTAATGTGTGACAAGCGTAGTCGCTTTTGAAGTCCAGACTATGCTCTTGCTTTTACTCACTCTGCACGTTGACTACTAGTTTGGGCGTCAAAGGCATCAGTTTTTCTCACCTGACTAATTTGTAAGAAGTCCTCTTATTTATCAATACTGTTTGTTTTTTATTTTGTGCATGGATTGTTCAGCTCTTAGTTCGACTTTTGACCATTTGAAAACGTATAATAAATAAAGCTTGTTGCTGTTGATTTGTGACCTGTGACCACGATTCAGTCAAAAGGTTTAATTTCAAAACATCAAAACTAGGAGGAGACAGTCACAGAGAACCTTTGCAAAACAAATTCAAAAGTGTCTCCTTCCCAGCAGAGACCTCAGACCTCAGCTATACCCTTTGATGTCAACCCCCTACCTAGTGGAGAGAACAAAGGATGGCTTTATGATGGTAAAGTGTAAAGCCTGATTTATACTTCTCCGTCTGCGTCGGAGTGACCATCATGCACCGGTGCAAGGGCTCTCCAACGGGCTTACAGAGGGTGATGGAGACATGCCCAAAATGTTAAACATCCATTGAACGTGGCAGAGATCACAAGCTTGTGATTGGTCAGGACGCTGCTTCCTGTATTTTCGTCACCAGCACCGCCGTTGCCCCATTAAAAAGTGAAAGGATATTTAGCGTCAGACTCAGAACAAATTGAAGAACGTATTGTGGAAAAAGTCTGAAAATCTGAACGATTATTCACCTGTGACTGAAGGAGTACAAAATACGGAGCAAATGTGGACAGAGACGACGGGAAAAGTGGGTTTAGAGGCGGCGACCGCATGAAGAGGTGGAAGAGAACGAAGCACAAATTTGTAGTAAAGTCTCTGAAATATATGAAGCGCATTAGTAAATACACTATATTGGACCGGATACATGAGTGATGTGGTGACAGAAGAGTGCTATGCCCTCTATTGTCCTGGCGGGGAATTGTTTTACAACACTCCGCTGCAAGAGCAGAAGTATCAATCAGGCTTAACCCTTTCTATTCTATTCTATTCTATTCTATTCTATTCTATTCTGATACACTTTACTCCATTTCAGTCTTTTCCAGTCTTTGAATGGAGCATCTGAAAGTCAAATATTTTTCCCCACTCTGTGAACGCAACGCTGCCCACAAAAATAAACACAAGTCAAACATTTTCCAGGTCCTTGAACTCACCACCTAAAGCTCGTCTGCATCAATCCTCAAAATCAAACTGAGGTCATGCCTGTTGAAAACCATTGAAACACATCCAGAGTAGATTTTTTTCCAGTGAATGACAAATATTTGTTTTTTTCACACATTCAAACACAGAATACGATCAACGTGGTGAATCAGCTGATGTAGGGTAATCAAGTAAAACAATGAAAATATGCAGATGTGTCTGTTTGTGTGCCAGAAGTTACGACACAAAAGCAGCACAGCCGTCGTCAACCTTGCACGACTTTGTTCAGAGTTGGAAACTCTTTAAAGTTGTGCAGCAAACCAGATCAATGCATTTATTAATGAGAGCTGATGACTGCGGTGCGTTCACCACCCAGAACCCTGCAGACTCACAAGCAGGTCATTGTGTATTCATAATGGATTTGGAATTCATACAAGCAGAATGAGAATAAAGCTGTCTCTTCCACCTCCCACCAAATCTCTGAATAATTAAACCGAGTTTAAGGAGAACAGGAACATCATGTGGAACACAGAGGAGATAAAGTTCAGGAGGAGGAAAACAACTCCAGGTTTCCTATAGAATAACACTCAGAATCCCTATAAGCCTCCTAAAATATGACTTTGATGGTTTGGTTGAAAAATGCTATTATTTCCAAAAGTGATTTATCGATTAAGCCATTGTGAGTCTCAAAAATATGCTTAGAAAACATTTTAAAGAGGATTTTCTTGTTAAAGACATCCCTGTAATCCACATATTGGGACAAACTGGTGTTTTTTACGCACCAGAAACATTTTTTCTCCCTTTGTTAAGGTTCCTCTGAGCCTCCAGCTACATGTTAATGATTTCACCATTTCTCCTCCTTCGCCGACTCGACTTTTATAATGATGTTGGAACTCCACTGCGCTGATATTCCCTGTTGTATTCAGTTGGATTGAAATTCAGCTGCAGCCTGTTTTTCTCCGTGACAACATGTGTGGGAAAATCTACTTCTGTCAGACGAAAAAAAATTGAGATAGGATTAAATATTGATACCAGGACTTTGTCGGTCATTTGATTTCCTCACAAAGACAGTTACTTAACGTGTCGAATGTTTGGCTCTCAATATTTCAGTTCTGCTCCATCCAGAGATCACCAGAGGCGCTGATGCACGTCAAACATCAGCGTGTTCTCTTTTTATCTTCTAACCATGAAACTCAATGCATTTGTTTCAGATTGGTAACTTTTCTCCCTCTTTTATTTATAAATCTCAAAGTTCAGCTTATGAAACACGGTGAAATTTTAAGTAATGCCCAGTTGTTTATTTTAAAACGTTAGTCTCTGCAGAGATAAATATTAAAAACAGACATTTTCTGCACAGGAACAGCCCTCCATCATCCCTGAGATTTCCTAAATTTATCTTGTGTTGCCGATGGGCAGAACTTGTCCTGAAATTGGTGCGAAATGTCCCACTCACACACTCAGAGCGCCCGGCGAGTCAGAAGTGTCTGCTGCTGATGTCGATAAAGTTTCCAGCCTGAGGAAAAGCCTCCTGAGCTGTGGACTGACTGGACCTGGAGCTCTCTGCAGGCTGTTGTCACCTCTATAACGTGACCTGTTGTCTGGGATGCAAAATGACGAGGAGGAGCAGCCAAGGAGAAAAGCAGGAGACTCCCACTTCCTGTCCAGTTTAAGTGATCTGCAGCTTCCTGTTGCAAAGCAAACAAAACTCTTTAGACTGCAGATGCTCATCATCCGTTCATTTCTTCAGACATTTCTGAAGCACCTTTACTAGTTTGCCTCACAACAAACCTCAAGTTACATCTTGTTTAGTAGATTTAACATTTTTTCTAAGAAATGGTCTACATCCATGTCAGTTTTAACATGTTAACATCCAGATACACACAATAGGCAATCCAGTATAATCCAATGAGAAGCTAAAAAACTCACCCTTTCATCCAAACTCCTATGGTTGCAAAGTAGTGCATTTAGATAATCATTCGACAGGAAATATATCTGGATCATATAAAAAGAACATATTTTCCCATTTTGTATTTTTTGTTTCAAATCCGGATCTTGTTTTTTTATATTTTTTTCCAGAAGATTCACTTGACAAAGTAAGTGATTTGCAAATTTGAGCTGAAGCTACAACCAAGCCTTTTTTTTTGACAAATCAAAGCTGGAGTACATAGTTAACATTTTCAAATGAGCTTCAAAGATTCTTAAATGTGATTGTCTGACCCTGTTCTATGATAAAACATGGTTAATCATATATTAAGTCCCTCCCTTGGCCTCTACAGCAAAAAAAAATCATTTACGTGATCCTAGAGCATTGACCAATAGAGTTGCATATCCTCACGAGGGAGCTGTCAATCATCAAAAATGCACTCCAGTTCCCAGCATGCACTGTGGGGTGACACACTCACACCAAGTCAGTGTAGCACATTACCCCATGCCTGTCACGGTTTGGGTAGGGCTGGGCGATATGGCAAAAATAGAATATCACGATTTTTCCAATATTTTATCACGATTTCGATTTTATCACGATTTTTTTATCCATGAATAGCATAACTTCAATTGCGTATTAAAGAAGAGAAACATTGAATAAACAAACATTTATTCATATTAGGGATAATCAACACAGTGCTAACACACTTATATTTAAAACTCACACCAGAGATGATAAAAGCCCTGAGAGAAACAATTACAAAAATCAGTTTTCTCGTTTCTCAAGTAACTTAACATAAATTAAAATCGTAAACATATTTAAAGTGCAAACATGTCAATTGCAAACGTATTGTGCAAACATGAACTTGTTCAAAATACTATGTAGCTCCCAGTTGCTCTTGTAGTGGATAGTTAAGCTCAAATATGGCTCTGATGTGCGGCTGGACCAGAGATCACTTGTGGTAGCAAAAAACTGCGCATTCTGAATATTTTCTGCAACTCTCACTTTGCATTCAGCGTACATGCGTGGAATCAATCAATCAATCAATCAATCAACTTTATTGTCACTTCAGCCATATACGGTTTGTATACAGTGAGGCGAAACAACGTTCCTCCAGGACCAAGGTGCTACATGCAACATAAATTTACAACATGAAAAAATATAAGAAAAATAAACTATCTAATTAAGGAATGGTGGTGTTCGAAAAATACTTGCGGCTGGAAAACTCATAGCGCAGATCCAATGTTATCATTTTCTTAAATCCCACTCCTACTGTTCGCACGGGACACAAATCTTTAACCAAGTGGTACGTCACTGCATCTGTCACGCTGTTCCATCGTCTGCTGTCTCTGTCGTAAGGAGTGAGTTTTGTGAGTGTTTCTGTTAGCGTTTGCTGCCTGGAAGAAGCACTAGCCGCTGCAGCCGCAGGCTTTTTAGCTTTAGCTGCCAGCTGCTCTCATTGTATTGTTTGGGATGCCTTCTTTTCAAGTGATTAAACAAGTTTGTGGTGTTGCCATCACTTGCCTTGACGCTCTCCTTGTAAATGACGTTTCGCTGCTCTTTGTCATCTGGTGAAAAACCAAACCAGTTCCATATAATGGACGAGGCGTTCCTCTTCGGAACGAAAACCTCGTTGTCGCGCTCAGCTGCGGCCGAAGCCATGTTTGTTCACACAAAGGTGAAAACAAGTGGGGCACTAATATATTGCTATGACTCACTCTGATTGGTTAAGGGTCAAACAAAGGCGTGTCATTCGCCTGAGGTAAGTTCCCTTTTCATTCAGAGGCAGAATTTCAACAGCAGAGCTGTGAATCGTGATAAAATGGTCTCTCAAAAATGACAGACCGTCAGATGTGTAGATCGTAAAACGGTCTAAAATCGTCATATCGCCCAGCCCTAGTTTTGGGTTTAAAGCTGTGGTTCACTAAAGAAACATTTTTAATTATTATTTTTGATTATAATCAACTCGACATGAAAATAGTCTCCTACATCTGTCTCCTGCATTAGCTTCTGATAGAAAAAAGACGGTGAAACTCTAGGATTAGAAAAGCCAGACAGATCTACGTCACTCTGTCACCTAACCCTGTCACGTTTAGGAGCAGGAGGTTAGGACCCAAGATGCAGAACCCAGGATGACAAGAGGCAGGAGTGGATATGCAAGTAAAAATCCTTTATTTGGAGGAAGAACAAAAATAAATCCAAACGGCAGGGAGCCAAAATCCAAAAATCCAGGGAGTCAAAAGGCACAAGAGGGACGAGCAGACTGACAGAACAAATAACGCTGACAAACAACAATGGACCGACAAGAACAATGAGACAAGGAGAGCTAATATAGACAGGGAGGAGCAATTAGGGAAACAGGAAGCAGGTGTGTGGATTGAGGCTGGAGGCAGGTGACAACAATTATCTGGATGGGGAAGAGAACCAGTGGAGGGCAGATAAACCTAACACTATGTAAAACACAAAACTAAACCTAAAGACTAAGGGAAGAACTCACACAAACACATACACATACTGAGACACAGAAAACTATGAACTGGGGAACAAGAGGCTGTGGCTATAAGACACACAACAGAGATGCAGACAAAGGACACATGAGGGCGCTAAGAGAACACAAAAGGGAATCCAGAGAGGGATGGAGAAACATTAGGAGACACATGGGGAAAGACGCAGACAAAGGACACATGAGGGCACCATGAAACACAAAAGGAGAACCTGGCGTGGGAACTGGAGGGCTGGGGAACAAAGGGACACAGAACATGACAAACCCATCTTGACTCGCGATGGAGAAAGCCATTGTTGGTTTAGCATCCAGTAAACAGCAGAGAACATCTTGGCTACTAGAAGCTAAACCTTAGCATTAGCATCTCCACCACACGTTAGAACTCCTCCAGGCTTGTGTTATTTGTGGAGATAAAACATCACCGTTGCAGACCAAACAGAGTCAGTGGTAGAGTCGTGTTGCTGTTAGCCAGTCTGAGGTGAGATGTCCAAATAAGACTCACTGCTAGATCCTGTAACAGGTACACCCATCGACATATATACTGGACAATTCCTTTCCATAGGCTCCAATAATAAGTTTTTAAGCCAAAATGGGAGGTGGCCACTAGAGCCCTGCACTGAAGCCCTAGGCCCTCGGGTCAGCCCGGCCCAACGGCCCGAGGGCCGGGCTTCGGGCCAACGACTGTGTAATTACCTCAGACACGGGCCGGGCGCCTTTATTTTTAATTGACTTCATAAAAAAACCTGAAACACTTGAACGCAGCAGCACCTGCCTGCTTCTCACGCACCGTTAGCTCAGTTAAGGTCTGTGTGGTTTATAAATGCGCCTATATAAACGAATTCTCAAACTGCTGCTTGAAACATGTGCCCCTATTCTAATATGCCACTTTATGTCCACTTTGATATGTCAGAAACCATTCGTTTACTCTCATGAAAACGGCAGCATTCTATTTTTTGTGAATAAATTCGCTCTGCAGTTAAAAAAAATACAGCATTCATTGCTGTTTTTTTTCTAACGGAGAGCGCATTTTCAGAGCGGCAGATTAAATTTACAAATGCTAATTGGGGCGTTTATTTAATCTGCCGCTCTGAAAATGCGCGCTGCAGTTAGACAATTAGAATGCTGCTTTTTTTCTAATTGCACAAGAGCGCATTTTCAGAGCAGATTAAATTTACAATTCCTCCAACAGAATGATGTAGATATTCATCCATCCCAAACCTGCTTTGTTGGAGCTAACTTCTGTGAGTCGTTCCTTACGCCACCTACTATTTAGGAACAGGTGTGATCATACGACGAGACTGAAAGTTTCTCCTTCTCACATGCCCACAATTATGGTGATTAAACAAGTATTACAGTGACAATAAATAGTTACTAATATAATTAACCCTCCCACTGTCTATGGATGACCCCTCCAGGAACGTTGACCATTGAGCAGGATTGATGGTTTATCCCATGAGGTCCACGTGACAGGAGCAAGGACCACCTCACCCCTGTCACCCATGAAGACAGTGGGAGGGCTAATTGTTCAGTTATACTAGTTTTCACATTTTGTAGCATTCATTCACTTTTAAAAAACAAACAAATCATTTATATAAAGTAGTGGAAAGATAAAAATTTATTTAGAATTAAATGATAATTATTGCAGCAAAAATACAGAAATTTTATTGTTTCTACCAATCATATAAATGTCATGAAAATCCACCTGAAAAAAGGTCACAATCAGATCTAAACCGGAAATTATTGAACAAAACATTTGTTAGTGATATGCTATGATTTATGGTTTAATTCCATAACAAGACTAAGTATGAGGCTGATATAGTTAATATCTTAAGGAATCAAAATGTTTTCTCAAACACAAAATTTTCCAGCTAGCAGAAAAAACTAAATTCCCAAATTGCTTAAAATGTTTTTATGCAAGGACCTTAAAGTGGTGCAAAGTCTGTTAAAGGATGGTTTTGTCAGACCAAAACAAAACATAACAATGCATTTGTTAGTTATTTAATTTCTTCTTAAATCTCCAAATTTCATTTGTACTTTCTCAGTTTTCTCCCTTTTTTCTCTTTGAAGTCCAGAGTTAAAGTGTTGGTGTGAAGATTCTCCAGGTCACTGTGCCCTTAAGAGTTGAAAGGAAAGAAAAGTGGAATTTTAAGAATAATAAAAAATCCCACTTTTCTTTTATTCTAACAATAAGAACTACATAAAAGCTGTGACACATTTCCTGCACATGACCTGGTCTGAGTGACGACAAACAGGAAGGTCTTTTGTTTTGGACTGAAGGCAAATCTAGAAGAAAACAAAGTCTGCAAACATCATCAATCAGGCTGTGGGTGATGAAACACCTGGTTGGCACGGTTACGACAGATTTATGAAACAATGACAATTAAACTGTCTTCCAGATGAAACTGGCACAAATGTTAAGTCAGAAAACTGTTCTCTAGAGTTTTCATTAGAGCTGCCATTTAGCCACCGCGATCTTCATGGGCAAGATCTTCATCTGGTCCCAGGGGCTGACCCAAGGATACATCTTCTCTGTGAACGTGTGTTTGAAGACATGAATGTAGGTGTCAGTGTCTGGATTAGAGAACGACAGCTTTCCTCTTTTCCAGTCCAGATTCACTCGGATCTTCTGGAGTTTCTTCAGCACCAAGAGCTCCGTAGGTGCAGCCGTTGGAGACCACGCTGTGTATTTCCCTCTATCTAAATAAATGGCCCACAACCCAGAGTCCACGTTCCCTTTCCTACGGGCAGTCTCTGCCAACACACCGAGGCCCCAGCGTAGACTGTGTCCGACCTCCACGTCCCAGGAGTGGCTCCCTGAGTCGAAGCCCTCAGAACTCAGAACCGAGCTTAAATCATCGAACCTCTCCGGATTATCGGGAAGCAGCTGTTTCTCTTCCAGCCTCACGCTGGTCAGATCTTCAGACAGGATGAGTTTTGGATGAGCAGTGTTTGGGTCCAGACTGAGGGGCGCGTAGGAGACCAGGTCCTTCATGTTGTGCCAGATGTTGAAGGCCAGGTTGCTGAGATGTTTGGCCTGGTCTATCAGGGCTCCTGAGGGCATGTGTGGGTCATCTAACAGGGGGCAGCTCTGCACTCGTTCCACTTCTTTCTTGTAGTTGTGTAGAAATGAGATGTCTTCACTTTCCAGTTTCTCCTCGGTGGCTCTGACCATGTCTGACATAACTTCTACCTCTATGCTCAGAGCCTTCACCATCTGCTGCATGGCACCAACCTTCTGCTCCTCTTCCTCTCTCACAGCAGCCAGCCTGGACTCCTCTTCCTCCGTTAGGAACTGGTGAAGCTTCCTGAACTGCTCTACGATCTGCCTCTTCGTCTGCTTGGCCTGGACTTTTATGTGTTCTGCTGTTTCAACAAACTTCTTCTTCTCTTTCCTCCGGTGCTCCAGCTTCTTCTTTAAGGGCCTCATGAATCTTTTCAAATCCTCCCTGTGGTCCTGCGCAGCTTCGTCGATGGGTCTGAATCTGTGTTTGGAGTGTATCTTTGAGTCTTTACAGACAACACACACAGGCTGCTGATGGTCCAAGCAGAAGAGTTTGAAATCCTCATTGTGCAGAGCACAGAGCGTGCTGGAAGCCTTCTGAGCTCTCTCCTTAAAGTTCTCATAAGGTTTCTCCAAAGCCATTTAATCTGAGGAGAGATGAAGCACAGCAGTCAGACGCCACTCTACTGCTTCCTCCACTCAAACGGATTTGTGTTTTTGGACAGACTCACCTCCAGTGAGCAGCTTGAAGCACTAGTTCTTGTGGTTTTCTACTTTTCGCCTCTGCTGGAATCAGAAGAAACTCTTAGTTTGGTCCGACGGTGAATCTGATCACCTGTGAATCCTCTTGGAGGCAGGAAGAAACACAAACTGTTTCCTGGTTTATCCCAGGGAGTTTCTGAGCTTTGCCTGGTGTCTTCTGATAAATTATGTCGCCTTATCTCCTGAAGTGTGTTTCACTCCAGGGTTTAAAGTTCAGCCTGCCTGCAGCTCTGTAAGTTACTGATAAGTGAGATTTATATTTTTATTTGCTCAGTTCAGGTTATTCCTATGAAGACAGAAACTTTTTACAGCCTGTAAAAAAATAACAAGAATAAAAAAAGTGCTCTGATCCTTTCAAACCTGATTTCCTGGCTGTTGTGTAACAACACACCTGTAGATAAATGCAGCAAAGCTCCGTTTCTGCCTCCGTCCTTCTCACGTCAGGCGGGGACTCAGAATAAATGACACCTCAGGTCTCCCCGGTGTGTGTCAGGAGCAACAATCAGCTGTGTGTGAAACTAGATGGAAGCTCCGAGCTGATCAATCAGTCGGCTTGTCTGTTGGCACCTTTGATCTAAACTAAAATGATGTGTGAAGTTACTCCTTAGAAGATGTTCAGAAGAAACATGAATGATGAGTTTGTGTTGCAGCAAACGCTGTGAATTACTACATGGAAGTCTCACAAAGAAAAGTGGCATGAAGGACAGAACTCAGCTTTAGAAAACACAACGAAATGATTTTAAATAAAAAACAAAAAGGTCTGACAGACGAACACGTAGGGGGTGAAATGAGGGATGTGAAGAAAATCCGCCTCAGACATTTAGATTCAAAATAAAATGTAATCAACACACGTACACACACACACACACACACACACACACACACACACACACACACACACACACACACACACACACACACACACACACACACACACACACACACACACACACACAGTCCTGATGTGAGGATTAATAGAGGAAGCTGCTGAATACAGTAGCTCTGTGGTGTGTGTGTGTGTGTGTGTGTGTGTGTGGGGGGGGGGGGGGGTTTAGAGATTGGTAGAATTAATGACATCTGTCAGTGTTTGTAGGTGTGGCTGCACAACCGCAGATAGATCAAAGATCAAATCAGCAGACTTGTGCAGAGGGAATGATGGGTCATCATGTCAAATATCAGTTTCATGTTCAGAGGATGGAGCGACTAAATTCATCAATACCTGACATGAGTCGTGATTAAAGGATTGCATTCACCTATTGTCTGGAGCGACGCGACAGCTGACATTCTGACAGCATCTCTTATTCTTTTGAGTACACGGAGACTCAAAAAACACACTCAGAGTTAAATTAGAGTTCAAATGAGCTGCAGCTGCGGCGGATCTGCATCACAGCGCACGTGTCTGAAGGATTGGGTGGGTTCAACTGTAAAAAAAACCTCAAAATGTAAAAGGAGAAAAAACACATTGGTTGAATAAGAGGTGTGTGTGTGTGTCCTCGAGAATCCTCCAGACAGTGTATAAAGTGTGGGTAAATGTGTTAAGCTCCGTCGGTGTGACTGCACCGTCAGCTCAATATCTGTCACCTGCTTTCTCTTCAAAAACAATCAAGTTTGTGAAACAGGCAAGAAAAGTAACAAATTTCATTTTTTTAAGCAACTGAATAGAAAAATAGCTGAAATGAGGAATATAATATAAAGTTGGCACAAAATGTAAATACAATCTGGAGACCGGAGGAGCTTGGGGCTGAAGCTGTGAACACAAATGGAAAAGCTAAGAAAACATAATAATTTGCATGAAAAAGGACAAACGGAGTCATTTTCTGCATTTAAAAATCTTTTTGAGCTCAGAGTCTCATCTCTTATGTAAAACCACCAGCATGTGTGTGTGTGTGTGTATGTGTGTGTGTGTGTGTGTTTGTAGGCTTTTTAATCCACAAACACAAAGGGAGAGAATGACCTGGATTCCTTTAATTAGTTTTCTGCACCATTCAAATATTAATCACAAATTCTTTGAACTTTGATCTTCCGTGAACCATTTGATATGGATGATGTGTGAAAATTAATCACCTATAATAAATATAACCTTCTTTTCTGACCTAAAATAAAACAACATAAAGTTTCTTCTTTTGCAAAAAGAAGAAAACTGATATCAGAACTCTTTATTCAGTCTCATTAATGCAATCCTTCTGCACAAAACAGATGTATATTAAATATGTTATATGGTAAAAACTCTCGACCCACATCAGCCTTTTAAATAAACATTCTAGTTTAGCAACTTAAAATATTCAGTCACTCCATTTTGTTAAAAATCATCTTTTCTCTCTACTTTTTGCCTGATTTTGTGAAAAAGCTGCAACATAGCCAGAATCAGCATTTAGTACATTTCTATCTCAACCACGTTACCATAATGTCTAACTCTGGTGTTTCTGCAGCCAAGCTGTTGGTAAGATCTGAAATTTGAATTTTTGAGCCCAGTGTTTACCCAAGAGGTCCAGATATCTTCGGTTCAAACACTCCGAATTTTCACAGGAACATTTAAAGAGTCAGGAGTGAGCGTGCCCAGGTCATCGGCATCGCCTCAGTCTTTGATTCTTCTCCCCTGGCAGGTGATGGTGAGCTATTCCCTCCTGAGGCCAGTTTGCCTTGAAAGATGAGTCTTATGCTCCCCCGGATCGTACTCCTAACATAACCCACTCCCAGTCTGAGGTCACAGCTCTCACCTGGAAAAAAGTGTGAAGCACTCCCTCTGGAGTGAGAGGGAGCCTTTGCCGTGAGGCGCTGAGTTACAGTAAGAGTATTTTGGTGTCTTGTTCATGGGTGAAGGCTAAATTCTAGTGGTGATGAGCTTCAATGTAGCCATAGATGGCCTGGGGTGCACTGACATAACTGAGGCTGCAATTTGCTTGTGTGTATGTGTGTGTGCATGTGTGTGTGTGTGTGTGTGTGTGTGTGTGTGTTCAGTGTATTGAAGTCTGAGGTTGTTGAGTGCTCCCATGGGACCACTCCATCATGCTGCCTGCCTGCAATTAGCAGCAGTCCTGATGGCAAGACAGTGACTGATGAAACAACACATCATGGATGGACACACACACACACACACACACACACACACACACACACACACACACACACACACACACACACACACACACACACGCACGCACACACACACACACACATCTGTCTTTCTATCATAGTGAGGACACTCCATTGACTTCCATTCGTTTTTGTGACTCTACTATGCCTAACCCAGGGATCGGCATCCAGTGGCTCTGGAGCCGCATGCGGCTCTTTCATCCATCTGATGCGGCTCTCTGCTTGTAAACTAATTAATATTTCTTTACAATGTATTTTATTTTACTGTATTCATTTTTTATCTGTTGCCAATTCTAAAGTTAAAGATTGTCTGCGTAAACCTGAACAGGTCACCTGCTTGTGCGTAATCAAATCTCTCTATAGGCGCTTTCTGAGCTGAAGAGGATATGAGATTCTGGACTGTTCCTCAGACAGGCTCGTGGATGCATCACAGTGGATCAAGCGCCATTCAGCCAAAGATTCATAATCAGGGAACATTTTTTAAGTGACAAGTCTCTGAGAGACCGGGTTTAGAAAACACAGAATCTTCCTGCATGGTTCTGGTTCTGCGACGCGCTCCAAGCCCCCGATCTATCTTCAGCTCTTTGTCCACCTTACGCATGCGCTGACAGCGAGCTGCACTGAGCTCAGTGTCCTTCTCAGATGTTCTGATGATGGGAATCTTATCCTGGTTGATGTAGCTACCTCCACGATGTGCGTAACGACTAAAATGTCAGCGCATCTGCAGGCTTGAGAGTTCTCCGTCAAAATAAACAATCAAATGGCTACGGAAAACATCCAGTCAGTGGAACAGCTGTCACTGAACTGTTTTACCTTCTTGTGAAGATTGTTGCAAAAAGAAACATTAAACCTGATTAACACCAGAGCCACGCACACTGCGTCGTTATCTCCGTCAGTGTAAATGAGGGAGAAAAAAACTAATTGATTAGATCCTTTTCTTACCTTTTCAACAATGTTTAATGCAGAGTTTAGTTCAGTACAAAGTTTAATTACAAAAGTCCAACGAGACAGAGCCTGGCTTGTATTCTGAACAGTCATGTGTGACGCCTCAAAAAGCGTGACCTGCTCAACTATTAAAACCACTAGCAGGGTGAAAAATATCGAAATATTGTAGCACATACAACTTTTGGATCAATTTTATACAAACTGTTTTATTAATTATCTTCTGTTGAAAGATAACTTTGAGCGACTGGTATTGGTTGCTGTCAACTGTTGTGATCAGTTAAAGCAGCTCTTTGCTGTCTGAGGGTAGGCCCTGCCCACAACGCCGCGGCTGCTGCGGCTCCCAGTGTTTTCTTTACTGTGGGAAATGGGTAATAATGACTCTTTGATGGGAACAGGTTGCCGACCCCTGGCTTAACCCATACCCTAACCATACCCATAATCAATGCTGACCTACTCCAAACCCTAACCTTAACTAAAACTCAAATCACACCAGACCTCTAAAACCAACTGGTAAGCTTTTAAAAGAAGTGAGGACCAACAAAATGTCTTCACTTAGAAAAATGTCCTGACATTGTAGGGAAAAATGATTAAAATGGTCCTCAGTATGTAGTAAGTACAAGAACACACACACACACACACACACACACACGCACACACACACACACACACACACACACACACACACACACACACACACACACACACACACACACACACACACACACACACACCAGAAGTACTTAATCAGTCACTTCATTAGCACTGATGCTAGCAATTAGCATCAGCGCTAATGACAGCCGCTGATGGAGAATGCACCCACCCACACACAACAAACCTACTTCATTATTTTCTCTGCTAGCAATTAGCAGTCTTGAGAGTAAACAGTTGCACCAACACAAACATATATCTGTGAGGAGTTTAGACAACGAAAATGAAGCCAGTTACTCTCAGAAACAAGTTCACCCTGCAGAAGGTCACTGTGGATGACAACTCCCCACTTTCCACTCGTAATTCTTCTTTTCAGTTGCTTCCATATTAGTTTGACTAAAATCTACATTATCTTTGACAGAGGCAAGCATTTTAAAACATACTTCAATAGACTATTACCATCAAAGAGAAGGATGTTAGCTGGTTGTTTAACACAAAAGGTGGGAAAAGCCACAGGTTCTCGTCTCAGCATGAGTTTGAAAACATTGCTGGGGTGAAATACCAGCAGTCTGCAAACATTTGCAACAAGTCTTTTGAACTTTGATGAACTCTTGCAAGCAACTCCTTCTTGTGAAACGGACCAAGCTCACACAACTAGAGGCTATGCATGCACATCAGAAGACATAAAATACTTTAAAGGTGGTCCTTTCTCCTTTGGATGGGTCTATAGACGCTTAATGCATAATGTTATAAAAGTCTCCTTGTGCACTCCACCATAATGTCTGATCAGGGACTTCACAAGGACGAGTTCAATCCAGTTCTGTCTATATAGCGCCAAATCACGACAAGAGTCGTCTCAAGGACCTTCACATAGTAAACATTCCAATACAGGTCAGTTCATTTCAATCAGAAAGAAAGTTTCCTATTTAAGGAACACAGCAAATTGCATCAAGTCACTGACTAGTGTGATACCAGTGTCTTTACAGCAATCCTCATACTAAGCAAGCATTTAGCGACAGTGGAGAGGAAAACTTCCTTTTAACAGGAAGAAACCTCCAGAGGATCCTGGCTCAGTGTAAGCAGCCATCCGCTGTAATGTTAGATTAAATAGTATAATTGGTTGAGTAAATTGCATTAAGAGCTATTTATATTATTAACACTACTTGAGACCAATAACCTGTAATACTCAATTTAAATATAGAATATCACCTTGCCTGGTCTTTATTTGTTTTAGTCAGAAGATTCTAGGATTATTTTATTCATTAAGGGATCGTACCCTCTTCGTTTTCATTCAAGAAACAGTCAGGTTTATAAAAATAAAGAATTAATTTTACAAACAATTAAGACTTGACAACATGTTTAAACTATTATTTACTGTGAATGGATGCAAACTAAAAATGGTGTCTGGGGATTTTGTGTATGTAATTTAATGGAGTCAGAATCTCCGTTTCTCAGAGAGTTGAGTTCTGGACATAAAAGAATTTGGTTTGCAAAAAAGCTATGAAGTTGTTATGATCAGAACCACATACAGACGCTATCTCGCTGTGTTCTGCCTCACCCGTTCTGGAGACCCCCGTCTGGATCCGAGATGTCAAGGAGCCGACGACCCCACTGCACGTGGTTCGTAGAAAAACCTCGATGCAACCAAATCAGTCCTGGGATGTCTCGGGGTCACAACGATAGATGAAACCGAGCATCTTAAAAGGAACTCTGAAGGAGTTTGCGTTAGCTTAGTACTGCAGGTACTATCTTGTTGTTCTCAGCTTCTCAGGTGCGAAAAAGGTTTAAAAAGAGTTTGACGACGTATGAAACTCCTTACTGGTTAAAGAGGTGCTAAAGATGGCCGGTCTGAAGCTCGCTCTAGAACTGACAAATTACTCAAAGCCATCTTGTTTTAAGGAATCGATATTATGGTTTGGCCAGCCAATCAGGGGCTGACAAGTTTGAGAGATGTTACCAAGCATCTCAGAACACACCCTCTTCGATCTTGACACTCTGAATCTGGGCAAACGTTAACTATGTGTCATGTGTTAACTTAACCTTACTCTGTCTTGAATTAATGCAAATGGTGATGACCTCATCCAGTAAACATGCTAAGCATATATCATTAACACAGATCGATGAACATTTCATTGCATATAATTATAAAATCTTCTTTCTTCTGGGAATAAAGGAGTTCGTTTAAAAGAGTTCCTCTGTGAAGGACCTTGGAGAGGAGAATGTTATTGTTTATCTTTTATTTTCTCTGTCAGCCTCTGATTTCAGCTGGTGTGAGGAAGCAGACTCTGATTTAAAGGGACTACGTGTAGACTTCAAGTCTCCTGTGAGGGGGAAATATTGTAGGTTGTGTCATAACCAGGTTAAGTTGACCTGGCTGTAGATCTTGACCTGTGGGATCTCAAAATCAGGCCATTTCGTGACGTTACACCGCCATGACTCACTGGGGATGGAGAAGACAAAGCACACACACACACACACACACACACACACACACACACACACACACACACACACACACACACACACACACACACACACACACACACACACACACACACACACACACACACACACACACACACACACACACACAATACTAAGTAGTGTTTCTATGGTTACATTGAGATTTCTTAGTAAATATTATATTTGGTGAGAGATAAACTTTATTGTATTTATCCTGGTGAATCTATAATTAAACGGGTAAACTAGTAGTAGCACATTTAATGTCAAAGAGAGTAAAAAGTTATTGTCAGGAGAGGGAGAATGTTTAAGTGGTTAGCAGCAGTGTGCTAGCCGATGGCCCCCCTCCATGAGGCCAACACAGCTCAGCAAAGCTAACAGCTGAAATAGCAGGAAATAATACAGTTAAAGAGCAGATAGTAGAAGAATGTAGTTGAGTGTGGAAAGTGGTCTCTGTGTCCTCCAGCAGTCTAAGTCTATAGCAACATAAATACAGAGATAACTCTGGATAAGCTAGCCTTTTAGATGGAGGCATGTAGGATGCAAGTCTGTTTGCTATAATTTAAACATCTAAAACAAATTCACCAAATTATATCACCCTACCGAATTTCTAGTGTACTTAAAGAGCAAGTCACCCCCTACAATAAACTTAC
The DNA here is from genome assembly GCF_043380555.1 of Nothobranchius furzeri. Classification (NCBI taxonomy): domain Eukaryota; kingdom Metazoa; phylum Chordata; class Actinopteri; order Cyprinodontiformes; family Nothobranchiidae; genus Nothobranchius; species Nothobranchius furzeri. The sequence continues at coordinate 74,651,883 of NC_091743.1, forward strand.
TGCAGTCCCACTTCATGTTTGAAAAATGCAACAAATGCTGTTGCTTGGCAGACCGAGAGGGCGGGGCCGCTAACAAATACACACACACAGGCTCACAATGGCATTATGACATCATAATATACCAGATGACATCATAGCATACCTCTTAGCCAATAGCGATGGCAGATTTAAATTCAAATAAAGTGCAGAATTTTTCCCTGACGACGGTGCAACACTGACAGTTTTAGGCAGAATATTTGAATTTTAACCAAGATGCACTGAACTGCCAAATTATTGACTACACGTGTCTGTAGCATGATTAGACACTCCTTTATATAGTTTATCAGCAAAAAAAACGTGATTTGGGGTTGACTTGCTCTTTAACAGGCAGCAAAGAAACAAGGACTTATCGTCAACTTACAGAAAAGTGAAGGCACACAAAGTGGATTTAAATATTTATTTGAAACCTGTATTTTCCTAAGAGATAATACAGAAATTCACCAACATTTTGTATGATTTTTCTGTTTGTCCAGTTTGACCTCCAGTCTCTGCTGTCCCCTTCAGTAACACTCCTAAATATTTGAACACTGCCTTGCAGGTACAGGGATGATCAAACAGGGATGCTCACACATTATTCCACTGATTGATGTAAAAGCAGCACATTTCCTATTTGTAATGTAAAGTGGGGCGGGTCACCTGACCTCCATTATGGTTTTATATTTTGCTCAGGGCATTTGAATAATAGAACACATTGACTCTCCACTCCTTTGACTATTTACTGATGCAGGATTGTGTGCGTAAATTAGCATGTGTGTGAATATGGGTGTGTGTGCTCACACTGGGGCTGATCACAATGCAGATCTTGATGAAATGGTAATTAATATGGACACATGTGTGCAGATACAGCGGCTGCTTCGTGGATGAGACCTGCCTGGTAAACACTTGAGTAATCAAACTGAAGCCACTTCAGCCTCAAACAAACTGAATGACAAGCAGTTTGAGGCTGAATGGAGACAAAAATGTTAACATATGTGTTGCACTGATGCTGCTGAGCACACCTATCATAAATGCCAAAATTCACAAGGCCTGAATTTGATTAAACCAAAGTCTTCTGCCACACTGGAGTTCACGAACAAAACCGGAAACAAACAGGTGGAATGGGAGGTGCCAGTTTGTGAATAAACAATTCAAAGGTCCAACTCCTGTTCTTCAAGCTGTCACCCTGAAGCCCCATCTACACACAATGTAGACGTGGTACACTGCTTGTACCTGAGGGTTAAGAGTTACGTTTCAAGCTGCTGCTGGGACATAACTGTTAACTTAACAGACCTACATAACCGTATGACATCTTCGCTAACATGGAGTGGCGTTTTTATGGTGTAAAACAACGCAGTTTATAGCTTTCTTGATTTATTCTTAATCAATCAATCAATCAATCAATCAATCAATCAATCAATCAATCAATCAATCAATCAATCAATCAGATTTTATGTATTAAGCGCTTTTCAAGCAAACTGCTACTCAAAGTGCTTTACAAAATGACCCCAAATCCCCATAACAGTTTAAAAACATTAACACACACACACACACACACACACACACACACACACACACACACACACACACACACACACACACACACACACACACACACACACACACACACACACACACACACACACACACACACACACACACACACACACACACATCAGTAAAAATGTATCTTTGGCTGAGTCCAGATGAGCCAAGTAAGGTAAGGCAAGGAAACGCCATCAGAGGAGCCGTCTGCCCCGGCAGCATCAGGTCTTCCACTCTAAGTCAGGGGGCTCAAAGGAGGGGGAGCATAGACCCCCACCTCCACTTGAACACTACCTATAGAACGCCCAGGAAGCAACAGTCGACCACCGCCCCTGGGGCAGAGGGCCCCTACAGAGAAAACACTGGATTAAAATGAGTAAAAATATGAAAATAAAAGAGCTAATATAAATGACAAAAGTAAGAATATAAGTAATAAATAAAACCATACAGACAGTAAAATAATGATATCAAATAATGAAACAATGCTAAAATATAATCATATAAAACATGCAAAGCAAGCAATAAAATATAATCATGTAAAACAAGAAAAAAACTATAGTAAATAATTAGATGAAAGCTAACCAAAATAGGTGGGTCTTGAGCCTGGACTTAAAACACAAACGTTCTCTGCGGCCCTGAGGTCCTCCGGCAGATCATTCTAGAGGTGAGGGCCATAATACTGGAAGGATGCACACGTGTTGCCAACAGTGTTGGGAAAGTTTGTTTTAAAAACAAACTAGTTCAAAGTTCAGTTCATACATTTGAAAATGAACTAGTTTAGCTCACAGTTCTTGACTAAAATTTTTAAACTAAGTTCAGAGTTCCAAAAATGAACTAGTTCATAGTTTTTGTTGCAGCAAGCTGTTACCCTCAGAATACTGAGATTTTCCAATCGTTGCCACCCATTCAGTCCACACTCTTACTCAGCTGCAGCTTTTGTTCCTACAGTTTATTCTCAAAAACAAGAGGAAAAACTTGCTGTTTTAATGGCTTTTATAAAAAGAGGAATTATTAAACAGTCTGAGAAAGGAACCAGGCTGAGGTAGAAAACAAGGATGTATTTCAAAGTGCAAAACATTTAAACATTAATAATCTTTTGGTTAAGTCACTTTTTAAATTTTGTGAATGAATTTTCTGTCTTGTTTGCCCAAAGTAAATAAATCACCCCTGAATGAATTTTGAAAAAACACAAAGTAAGTAAATAAATGACTATGTGCCCCGGTGCATTCCAGTTGTAGTTGATACTCGAAAATTCAACTTCTGAGTAGAAAAAAATCTACTGGAAAACCCTCTGAAGTCAGAGGATGCTTTTTTATTCAGCTTTGAGATTCAATATAGCAGCTCCTCGTAACAACAATGGTATGTGAAGTGGAAACAAGTTTATTTTACAAGACAAACTTGTATGCATCTAAAATTAATGTTACACATATCTGTTTTTTCTTCTGATGTAAATGGAACACACCATGAGGTCTGATCGCAACAGCATACCGTAAATCCTCTAATACAGGCCCGGGCCTGTATTTGACTCAAGCTCATCAAGCTCCAGGCCTTTATTGGAAGGAGGGCCAGTATTAGAGGCAGGCCTCTATTTCTATTTGAGCAAAAGGAACTAATGGTTTGCTGGAGTTTTTGACAATTAAAATTGCGCCCACATTTTCAAAGTTAAACACATTTCTTTTAACAACGGTAGTTTCTGCTTCAGCCCTCTCCCCCCTCCCCCTGCGCAGCAGCCGCAAACTCACTGATGTGCCTGCAGCCTCTCGGAGTTCCTGCTGCTCTAAACATTAAAATAATTATTTCATTTTCTGGTCCTCACTTCTGATTACCTTCAATGGTGTCTGTATGTTGCAACAGCAGGTACAAAAACTAACTTGTTTTTATTTGACTATTTTTCTGTCCTGTCTGTTTATTATCTTCCTGCATCTCCTCTCAATCCTAAAGAAAAACTGCTGCCTGGGTTCATATATACAGGTGCTGGCCAGTAAATTAGAATATCATCAAAAGGTTGAAAATATTTCAGTAATTCCATTCAAAACGTGAAACTTGTACATTATATTCATGCAATGCACACAGACCAATGTATTTCCAATGTTCATTACATTTAAATTTGATATTCATAAGTGACAACTAATGAAAACTCCAAATTTGGTATCTCAAAAAATTAGAATATTCTGAAAAGGCTGAATATAGAAGACACCTGCTGCCACTCTAATCAGCTGATTTACTCAAAACACCTGCAAAGGCCTTTAAAAGGTCCCTCAGTCTTGTTTTGAAGGCACCACAATCATGGGGAAGACTTCTGACTTAACAGCTGTCCAAAAGACAATCATTGACACCTTGCACAAGGAGGGCAAGACACAAAAGGTGATTGCTAAAGAAGCTGGCTGTTCGCAGAGCTCTGTGTCCAAGCACATTAACAGACAGGCGAAGGGACGGAAAAAATGTGGTAGAAAAAAGTGTACAAGCTCTAGGGATAACCGCACCCTGCAGAGAATTGTGACGACAAACCCATTCAAAAATGTGGGGGAGATCCACAAAGAGTGGACTGCAGCTGGAGTCAGCGCTTCAAGAACCACCACGAGGAGACTCATGAAAGACATGGGATTCAGGTGTCGCATTCCGTGTGTCAAGCCACTCTTGAACATGAAACAGCGCAAGAAGCGTCTCGCCTGGGCCAAGGACAAAAAGGACTGGACTGATGCTGAGTGGTCCAAAGTTATGTTTTCTGATGAAAGCAAGTTCTGCATTTCCTTTGGAAATCAAGGACCCAGAGTCTGGAGGAAGAGCGGAGAAGCACAGAATCCACGTTGCATGAGGTCCAGTGTAAAGTTTCCACCGTCAGTGATGGTGTGGGGTGCCATGTCATCTGCCGGTGTTGGCCCACTCTGTTTCCTGAGGTCCAGGGTCAATGCAGCCGTCTACCAGGAAGTTTTAGAGCACTTCATGCTTCCTGCTGCTGACCAACTTTATGGGGATGCAGACTTCACCTTTCAACAGGACTTGGCACCTGCACACAGTGCCAAAACCACCAGCACCTGGTTCAAGGACCATGGTATCCCTGTCCTTGATTGGCCAGCAAACTCGCCTGACCTTAACCCCATAGAAAATCTATGGGGTATTGTGAAGCGGAGGATGCAATACGCTAGACCCAACAATGCAGAGGAGCTGAAGACGACTATCAGAGCAACCTGGGCTCTCATAACACCTGAGCAGTGCCACAGACTGATCGAGTCCATGCCACGCCGCATTACTGCAGTTATTGAGGCAAAAGGAGCCCCGACTAAGTATTGAGTGCTATACATGCACATTCTTTTCATGTTCATTCTTTTCAGTTGGCCAACATTAGAGAAACAAACATTTTTTCATTGGCCTTTAGAATATTCTAATTTTCTGAGATACCAGATTTGATGTTTTCATTGGTTGTCACCTATAAATATCAAAATTAAACGTAATAAACATCGGAAATACATTGGTCTGTGTGCATTGCATGAATATAATGTACAAGTTTCACGTTTTGAATGGAATTACTGAAATATTTTCAACCTTTTGATGATATTCTAATTTACTGGCCAGCACCTGTATTCACCTTATGAGTTACCTTTGAACTGCAGTTCTAAAATATCTACCGACCGCAAAAACTGCGAGCGCTTGCTGTTTGGCGGCCGTATCAGTGATCAGTGCGTTGGAGGACAAGTTGATGCGCGCACCGCCCCGCTCCACAGCATGCAGCGAAACGCATCAGGCGCAAATAAAAGACAGAAAACATTAAAGGAAATGAACCGACATGAACGATCGCGTGTCAGTACCTACGGTCTGGCACAGCGCATTGCTGATCACAGAGAATGTGATCATACGATAATTCAATAGGGAGCGTGGTTTCACAGACGCGGAAGTGATAGCGTCGGTGAAACGCCGGCTGCTCTAGGAAACCCCCGAGCGTTCGAGCGTCAACGAAGTGACACGGAAATGCCGGGCTTTCCAGAAGTAAGTAAGATAACTTACTATGAGCTGATAGTTCGTTGGATTGATCGGTAGGTTGGAAACTCTGATCATGAATCTGAAGAAACGATGACTGAGCTGTAAAGGTGACTTCCGTTTATAGCCGCGGGTGTGACGTAGGTGCGACGTGGAGGGAATCCCCGCGAGGGGCATGCTGGGAGTCCCTACTTCGCGGATTTTCACCTATCGCGGCCAGGTCTGGAACGCATCTACCGCGATAAACGAGGGATTACTGTAGTTCATACACCCCCTACTGCTGCTCCCCAGAGTGTTCTGCAGCATAATCAGCACGTTCTCTTTGAACTTGATAGTGTAATGACCTGGCTGGGGTTGTAAGCCAGGTGCATTCTGGGTATTGTGTTGTATGTGTTTCCTATCGTTCTGCTAGTTCCTACGTGCTGATTTGCGTGTTGTGTGAGTGTTATGTAAGCCACAGGGAAGGTGATGTGTGTTCTGTGGAGCGGGTTGAATTAGCATGGTTAACTGACACTGTGACTCTGTGTGGTAGGAGCGTGATAGAGGATCGTGTCTGAAGCGTTATAAAGCTTGAAGAAAAAGCCTAATAAATGTCTGCGTGAACCCCTACTGCCCCCTGCTGGTTGATTTAGGGACTATAACCCTGCCGCTGGGACGCTTGTTACCACATTCCATCCGGCCACAATAAGAGACCGGCCATTATTTACCTCCGCTGACTCTGACACCGGCCAAAATTGGAGACCCGGCCTTTAATTGAATACCGGTCTGTATTAGAGGATTTACGGTAGATATTACATGATAAATGATAAATGACCCGCACTTGTATAGCGCCTTTCAGAGTGAGGACTCCAAAGCGCTTTACACTACAGTGTACCATTCATCCATTCACACACACATTCACACACTGATGGGGATGAGCTACGATGTAGCCACAGCTGCCCTGGGGCGCACTAACAGAGGCGATGCTAAAGAGTGGATGCTGCAATGACCGCTACTGTCTATGGAGGTCATGTGTGTGTGTGTGTGTGTGTGTGTGTGTGTGTGTGTGTGTGTGGGGGGGGGGGGGGGGTCCACTCTTTATAATGTTTATCATTAGCAGTAGATTTTTAGCGTCTGCTTTAGCTCCATGGAGATCTGGACTTCTCGAACAGAGAGAGAGAGAGAGAGCAGACAGCTCTACCAGCCGACAGGCTGCGTTCACAGTCAACAGGTCCATCACAGGTCCCTTAACACTAACCCTTTTCCCAATAAGAAATGAACCATACTCTAAACAGAAAATGCAAAACAACTCCTCAAACAAAATTAGTAAACAACAAAAATAACAGAATATTCTGTCTGCTATATTAGCTAACCCGGCTTTAGCTTTGCTTCCGGCTTAGCTGCTTCAAGCCAAGAAAGTGCAATTTGAGCACAAAGAGGGGTAAGGTCAGAGGTGGGAGGTGCAACGTCTAGCAATAGTCAGTTTTCACCTAAAAACTGACCTACATGACACCGAACACCGGCAAACATAAATTACATTCTCTAAGGTGGATTTTACATTCTACCTTCCAACAAGCAACTAGGTTCTGCAAACCTTGTTGACATTTCAGGAGGAACACGATGTCAGCCTGTGTTCCCAACCAAATCCTTCTTCTGATAACACCGCAGGATTCCTCATGCCTCTGAATAAAACGACTATTTTCAGCTCATATGAGTTAATCAATCGTGAATGTGGGACGTTACAGAGGGATGAACAGGACAGTTTGTTGGATGGATCAGGATCCATGAATTAAGAATGGGAAATGACAAGGATTGCATAAAGCAATTGCAATTGCTTTTTTTTCAAACACTTCATTTATTGGGTGCCATCAGTATGCAAAGAGCATACAATTAGCTTCAGGAAAACAATTTCCAACTGCACCTCTCTTAATAGGGTGTAAACGCTACGTTCTGACATAAATCATGTTGGCAGCGGGATTGCCCTGGTTAAGTGTCTGTAGATGAAGTAAAGTCGAGATTTGTTTGGTTTTAGATAATTTGTTGTTACTGATGTTTTCCATCCATTATCTAGTTGGCACCTTAGCAGGGGCGACGGTGGCACAGGAGTTAAGTGCTCGCCCCGTAATCAGATGGTTGCAGGTTCGAGCCCCGCTCAGTCTGTCGCTGTCGTTGTGTCCTTTGGCAAGACACATAACCCACGTTGCCTGCTGGTGGTGGTCGGAGGGACCGGTGGCGCCAGTGCACGGCAGCCTCGCCTCTGTCAGTGTGCCCCAGGGCAGCTGTGGCTACATCGTAGCTCATCACCATCAGTGTGTGAATGTGTGTGTGAATGGGTGAATGACTGATTGTGTTGTAAAGTGCCTTGAGGGGTTCCAGGACTCTAGAAGGCGCTATATCAAATACAGGCCATTTACCATTTACTTCTTCCTGTTTCAATCAGTAGAACAAGTACAATTCAGTTTGTTTTGCTTCCTGTTTTATTTTTCTGTTCTTTTTTTTCTTTTGCCCATTTTATGTGAACAGTGTGGAGTTGCGTGTTCTCCCCATGCATGCGTGGGTTTCCTCCGGGTACTCCGGTTTCCCCCACAGATCACAACATGCCCTATAGGTAAAAAAAAAATGTACGTCGCTTTGGGTAAAAGCGTCTGCTAAGCACATAAACATAAACATAAACAGTGATTGTGAAGACCTTCAGGACATGTTGCTCCCATCTTCTTGAGCTATTTCATTATTTACGTTGGTGAAATCAGTCCTATGTTGTTTGCAGACCTGATGCTTGAACTGTGTGTTGACATTTGTTTGTAGGCTAAGACCAAAAAGGGACTCAGTAATCAGCCCTGAGGGATGCCAGCACAGCTCCCTAACCTGAAATTCTGGGATCTTTTGTCATTGCAGTGGGTTTGATTTATGTGGATGGAAGAACTTTACTAAATTCAAAGTAACAATGGTGTTCTACAGCAGTATGTTTAGCCTTGCATGAACTGGGGTTAAATTCACATACTTCATGAAGACATCAGCCAGTTAGCCAACAAACACGATGGTCCAATGTCCAGGAATGCCGTTCAGGTTAACAACGTTGTGTGCATTTATTCTGCCTGGTGCAGCACAAATGCCAGCGGGGGAGATAGCGACGCTCTGATTGACCGCAGTGAGCTCAGCCTTGATTGCCGTCTCCTGTTGCCACAATCTAAACAAGCAAATATTCAGGTTGTCAAGAAAATAGCCATCAGTGGCATGGGGTGGAGGTAATTCATTTATTTTTAGTTTGCAATCAATGATGACTGAGATGCCCAGCACTCCTTCAGTCACAGTTTGCAGCAGCTCTTGGACTTTATGATTCTTCTCCTTAGCTCAGCCATAATATATGGCAAAGATGGTCGTGTTGATGTGGTCTTTAAGTTGCTATCAGTCCTAAATCAGACGAGTTGTTATGATTCATCTATTTAAAGCCTCTTAGGACAAAATGCATCGGTCTCACACAGAGATGGCATCAAAACAATCTTTATTATTTTCAGGATAACTCCAAACTGTGGCTGAAACCCATTGGTTCCTTCTGACATTTCCATATTCACCGTATTTTGAAGTGTCACTGCTCCTGAAAGACAAAGATCTGTGCCTTATCGGTACCTGGTTGGACCTTCAGGCTCCAGTAGCACCTGTCGTCTTTATATGGGAAATGTTCTTTTACAGGAGATCCTCTCTGTAAATGAAAAATGAAGCAAACAAATAAAAAATAAAATAAACAAATTGTGTTTTTCTATAATTGCACATGTTTATAATATACAATATGAATGTTTCCAGAGTGATTGTGATCCCGTCTGACAAAGTTCAAGTTAAATCTTACTAAATGGTACACCTGTCAGCCTCCTATCTCCGTCCATTCTGGAAGTGCACCCTATGGTGTAAAATGTAAGATTAGACAACATGGTTGCAAAATAAATAAAAATAACTGCCAAACATCCACTTTTAGGATTGTCTAAAGTCTTGCTTGTGAATGAAATAACAATGAATGTTCACCCAGCGGTCACTGAAATTCAAAAGCAGAGGAATCTCCATCTTGCTGTTGGGGTTTGTGGACCTTTAGGCCACTTGAGGTCTCTTGACAAACTGATTGATGTGTTTTTGCTTTATGCTAATCCCTCTGAAATCTCGCTGGAGTTTTAGTGTGGATGCGTGTGATGCGCCAGAGCCATACAGTTCTAAAAGCGATCTATAAAAACAGAATGAGCTGCATGTTTAAAAGCAGTGATGTATTGCTCTGTTTTGTCCCAGTGAATCATTGCTGCATTAACTTAACTGACACATTGTAATTATTATAAACAGGTGGGATGATTAATGAGAGACTGCCTACTGTTTCTCATTTTATGTTACAAGTGTGAGAAAAAAACTCATCACAGCAATTGAAATGTTTGTTATTGTTGTTGCCGAAACGCTGAAGCATCCTTGGTATGATCCTGTTTTCATTTCCATGTCCTGCAGCTTATAAACGAACATGTGCAGCTCGATCGGGAATAGTTAGCTGTAACTGGGAGGTGGTGCATTAGAAATTGTAAACACATTCCTGAGAGAAAATTTCCCAACAAACAACGAAGACATCTTGGTGAAATGCTTGGAATGTAAAGTAGCACCAGGCCAGGGTCATCTGCCATCTTTTAAATCACAAATTCATTCATATATATAAAAACTACAATATTCTAATACATGAAGTTTAGTTTAACTCTGATCTATTCCAGTTCAAAGGTCATTGTATCAACCTGTTAGCCCTTTGTATGGCACCTCCAAAGACATTACTCTCTTAGCTTTACTTCCAGGCTCCACCATGATGCCGACAGGAGACACAAACTTCTTCTTTTTCTTCTTTTTGTGCTCTTTTTTGACAATTGACATACTGAAAGTGCTAAGCGCTAGAATTACAGCTAACAGCCATAAAGCAGGTTAGCAGCGCCCCCTAGAACACCTACACACTCCATAAACTTTCTAGTGGTTTTTGGTCAGTAGAGGGATGCAGAGCTGTGTCAGATATGAACCTGGTCAAGTTTCTTACTCAACAATCACTGAGATCAACACTAAAACTCTAGCTTAAAGTTTAAAAACTATCTGCTGTTACTTTAATATGGTTGAAAATAGATTGTTGAACCTTCTGGGACTGTGCCAGCACTTGAATTCTAATTATAACAAGCTTGTCAGCATGAAGACCGACAAGTTTAAGTCTACTAAAATACCTCTGGTGAAATTCATAAACCTGCTCATAATGGATCATCTCAAGTACACCATCCACGTATTCTTTCCACACACAAATGCAGCGATATGTTGTACTTGTGTCAGGGGAACGGCATGCTGATACTCTCAAATGTCAAAATTTTTCCTATTTTTTTTATCTGTCAAATTAGCAGTACAGCGCCAGCGGCAGGGCTAATCCTCCAGGTGAGATAGGAGCAGCGAGCTATCAGGCCGTCAACTTCTGCACAAATGCTCATGTCATGCGTGTAATTTAATCTTTTACCAAATTATTTCAAGTGGAAATGCAGAGATAAGTGTGGGGTGAAGTCACAGAGCAGCACAGTGTCACAAAAGATAAATTGATGAGTTAAAATTTCTTTACGGGTGTGTTTAAGGTCATTTTTACCACAAGTATGCAATTTTCAAAATTAATACTTATTAGTTTTATTCAGCCTGTGAGAGGACAACAGGATTTCTTGCAAGTGTGGGGGTGCTGTCAATTTGTGTTTCTCTAAACTCACCAAAGAGATTCTGACTAGTCAGATAATCCAACATCATAAAATCTTAATTATTTTATGAGTTGGGTGTGAATGTGTGCTGCTGATGCACAAACTGATCTGGGAGCTGTAATAAACCACGCTGAGGTGCAGTGACTGCACATCCCTCTGACACCAGCAGATCCTGCTGATGTTTCTTCTTCCACGAGTTTCATTTTATCCTTCTTTTCTTGTTTACAAGCAGTTGGTGTGCTGCAGAGTCTGACTGTGGATAATTAGAGAGGCAGAGAGGTGAGAATAAACACCTTCCACTCTAGAGGCTGCTAGTGTGATGGATGAACGGCTGGATGGCAGATGGAAGTTTCAGAGGAGCAACTAGATTAAAGATTGAAAAAAGAAGGGGAACGGCACTTTTTCTAAGAAAACCGAAGAAAAAAGGTCCCACAATGTAGGAATAGAAAGAAAAATGAATTTACCGTTTAATATACTATTTAGGTTTTCTTGTTTAGAGAAATAACATGGAGACATTTGACTGTAAGAGGGTTTAACAGAAGGAAACAAATGTCACACACATTTGGAGAAACAAAAAAGAGCTAAAGTTAGTCTGACTTTAGGTCTCATGACACAAACAAGTCTTACTGTGATGATTTTAATACTTATTTTTCTGCTTTGAGCCAAATGAATAAATAAAGTAAGTGAAAATTGTAAGTTGTTTCTTTAGGAACCTGCTGATTTGAAACAGTCACAACATCACGCGGGACTTGAAAACAGGAAGCTGAAAGTGACATTTTTGTTTTTACGTGATCAGACTTGTCGTCGTGTTTTGTGAGGTTCTAATTCATTAAAAATGGGTGCGTACGCTATTCATTAGAACATTTTAAGATCGTGGATGTTTCTCAATGTCAAGGAACCTTGCCTTGATGTCTTGGCCCCGCCCTGGTTGCCTAGGAGATACGTCATCAGGAGCCGCCAAGACGTGTTCCAATCGGTTCCAATGTTCATGTTCTTCCGAGGCTTGTGTTCTCCGTTTGTTAGCCGTTTAGCTAGCTGAGCAAGGACACATGGGAGGCCTAGCTGTTGAAGCCTAGCCTTGGTCAAATATTACCCACAATACACCGCAGTATTTTCAAAAAGACGGCGGATCAGTAGCCGGCAGCTACTTCGGGGACAATTTTCAAGTTTAAAAGTAAGTCAACTAATTTAAAATGTTTTTTTAGATCCAAAGAAGTTATCTTATGTTGGTTAGTTGCTTAGTGGTTGCAGCGTCGGTGGCTAGCGGGTAGTAACTCACTTACATATTTTATTTAATAAACATATACACAACATAAAAAGTAAAAGGCTTGTTATATATTTATATTGAATCTAATACATATAAAATATAATGTTATATCCCATGTCATGTGACATTGCGTGACCGCCGTGGAAGCCGTGGTCACGTGATGCAAGTCTGTTCCATTTAACCATTTTCTTTGACAAAGGAAGGACAGTGTCCTCGTAAGCAAGGCGCCTGGCCTCGCAAGACATCACCTCGCAAGGCAAGGCGCCTTGACATTGAGAAACACCCCAATAGTACTTGAAGTGGGGTTTGCGCCGTAAAGCCGTTCCGCGTCATAATGGCTGTTGTACAGTACTGCACAATGCTGTAAACAGCCATGCCATGGGACTTGAAATAGAACTGGCGCCTACATCCAGCGCCTCACTGCAGACTGGCGCTTCTGGGAAGCGGTGTTGCGCTCCCCGTGTAGCCAGTCTCAGTGACAACAATGGCTTCTTCTTAAAATGACGGGGCGGGCGTGACATGGTGCAGCGCATCTGTCTTCTGTGTCCCCCCAGGCTCTAACAAGGACCAAGAGAACCGAGCACATCACTCCTGTTCTTAAATCTCTACACTGGTTACCAGTAAACTACAGAATCGATTTCAAGTTTTTGGATACAAGACGCTTGTCTTTAACGAAATGAGATTTTGTGAATAAGAACCCAGATCCTACTAGAAGCGGGAGATGTGAAAAACTGCTGCCTGACTAAAGGTAAAAGGTGTTCCATGGCAGGAAATGAAAAACCAAACAAAGACTGCGAGTGGAATAAAACAACAAACCATAACATGATGAGGGAACAAAAATGAAGATCTGAATGAGAACAATGAGACACAGAGGGAGGATAAAGACTGACACAATGCAGGTGGAATGATGAGACATCAGGACAATAAAAAAATACAGCAAAGCAAACATGCAACAATGACATAATCCCCAGTAGCTTCCATTTCTACATAAATAATAATGAAAAAAGGATGAAGAGAGGAAACAAAGAAGGAAGAATGAGAGGAGGGTTAAATCACCATAAACCATGTCAACAGAGCAACAAGCTCAGGTGGTCCCACCGATGATTGTCAATCACCCGTCCCTCATGTTCTGGTGCCGATCCCTGCCAATGGGACCCAGATGCATCAAGTCTAATGAGAAACAAACTGTCTGTAGCCAGTGGACTTGCTCCGCAGACCAATGAGAACGTGCATTTATTCAAATATCTTTAATGAAAGGATGATGGTTCAGACTCAATCAGACATCATAGTTTAATGTCACACATATGATGGTTTTAATTTTATTTGGCATAGTCTGAAAATGTTAAATTTATCTGGCGCACATATAGCCTTATTAAATTCTAAAGTTTCTGTTTAAAACTCTGCAGCTCTTTGCAAATGGAATCAAAGCATCTGAGAACTGTTTTCATTGATGTATGGGTCACGCTCAGAAGAAAAACCTGCAGAAACACAAACTTCACAGCTGTCCAGATGTGCATCACGATGCATGTCCCTCAGCGAAAGAAAAGCCAAGTTACTAAATCCTGTTCTCATTAAACTTCAGCTCTCTGGCTTCCAGTAATGAGCTTCAATCTGTTACTGCACAGCAGAGAAACAGCTGACTGACATGCAGTCACTCCACTATAGATATTTCTTTAAAATTTTCCTCTGAATTTTTTGATTCAATGTTTTTCAGAACTGAAGCATCTCTCAGACTGTACAAATTATGAAGCTCACACAAAAACGAGTAATCTTGATTTTGTTTCTTTGCCATCAAGTAGAAGAAGAAAATATAATTTTTATAGCGCCTCTCAAGATAAAAATCACGAGGCGCTTGTTCAAAGTGTTCAAACAAGTAGAGAAAATAACAGAAAATGCAGAAACTTTAGCGGAGAAAATTCAGTTTGTTTACACAGAAACGTGACCTAAATAAATTCATGGATGGACACCCTATTATAATTATAAAACTCAGTCTACAAACAGCAGGGTTTCTGGGGGTCTTTACTGTATTTTCTAATGGGAAACGGGCTTCAACACAAATGGTTGTTTTCTTTTCTGCTTGATCCTAGTGCTCTACCAGTGTCTATTTACAGTATCTTTGGTGTGTTCTTGCTGTGTTTAGTTTCAAATTCCATCTTTCAGTTCTTTTTAAAACACAGAACACAGTGTCTGTCAGTCAGGAGATGCTGCTGCCCCCTTTACCTCCCCCTCCTACCTGTCTGTCTCTAGAAGTCAGGTGAAGAGGCAGCTGGAGAGACTGAACAGGAACAAGGCTGCAGGTCCAGATGGTGTCCGCCCCAGAGTACTGAAGGCCTGTGCAGAGCAGCTCTGTGGGATTCTGCAGCACCTCTTCAACCTCATCCTGACCCAGGAGAAGGTTCCAGTCCTGTGGAAGACGTCCTGCCTTGTTCCAGTTCCAAAGAAAACTCACCCATCAATCAGTGACAACTACGAACCGGTTGCCCTGACATCCCACATCATGAAGGTCCTGGAGAGACTCCTGTTGGTCCACCTGAATAAGCAAACTAGGACATATCAGGACCCGCTGCAGTTTGCTTTTCAGTTCCGGAATAAAGTCTTCAAAAACCATGCTTAAAGGGTGGGTCAAGTGTGCCTCAGAGTCCTTCTCCACCCACGTATCAATTTTAAAAACCGCAACATTAGTAGGCGTTGCCTGGCGGACCGAAAGGGCGGAGCCGCGGCAGTGACGAAGACGATGGGTAACGAGACGATGCTAGCTCCTTTCACTCTGAGCAGTCATTAGAAGTGCAGGACGTTTCTCCCCCTCCTTACCCAGACACTCGAGAAGAAAGGGGCCAAGTCTATTTGGAGGAGACAAGCGGACCTGAGCCTTATTGTTTTGAGCTTGTGAGTTGTCTGAAACAACCAGAACCAACCCAACAGAACCAGCTCTGAATGGTAAGTAGCTGTTAGCCATAGCATTAGATTAGCTGCAGGGTTTGGCTCAACGGCCCTAGAGAGCTAGTATTCAGCAGCTCTCCAGGAGCCCTGGGCTCAAGTTACAGTCTGCTGCATAGAAAGTTATGAAACTACCCCATGAGAAAATTATTCTGTAATGTGTTCAGCCCACTAAAACTGCCCTGATTTCATTATTTATTTACTGATACCAGCTGCTGTCTTGGTTGCAGGTGATCCTCTGGTGTCTGCAGCTGGTCTCCTCTGCTGGTGTCGTCAGGATCAGGAGCTTCCAGAAGAATGTGCCTTTCAATGACTCTTTCCCCCTTATTTGTTATATTAATTAAATAAATCTCAATTTATATATTTCCTGTTTTTGTTCATGTCCATAAATACTTAAACATGCTTGAAATTAAAACGAGCTTTTAACAGTGAGGTGCTAGTTTAAATCATCACAATAGAGCTAGTTAAACATACAACAATGTGATAATTCAATTAATGTAATTTATAAATATCCACTAAAATATCAAAACTGGAATCAAAATGAGATATTAGGCAGCACAAAAAACTTGTCAAACACAATTTTTATTTTAATAATTGTAGGCAGACAGGAGACAGAGCTGATGGAGGTTCTCAGTCATCGAAGGATGGCTGAAGGCTTTCCAGGAACAGGAGATGTGGTGTTGTCTCTTCTCTCTCTATTCTGCCAGATGAGCTGAAAGGTTACAGGTGTGTGAGGACATCCTCATGCTGTCATAACCAGATGACAGGAGTTATCAGGTGATCAGCCAGGCTAATGATGAGATGCAGAAAGAAAACAAATCCAGGACAGTGTATAGTAATAACAATAATATGTGGTGTTGCTCACCTTATGTGCTCCTATAGAGTATTTACGTGTGCCTGCCTCATGGTGTAGAGTCCATATTTTGCTGAGTGTCCTGCAATAATGCAGGTTATTAGTTAATTGACTTTTGATAGCAAAGAACAAAATATTTAATTTAAAAGTTATTTACCAGGTGAATCAGCTCACACGTCACCACCAAGTGTCACAGGTGCAGAATCAGTAGCCTCCTTCATGATGTCATGATGTAATCACATACTTATATCATTGTTAATATCTTAAAAATTCTGAAATGTTTTAATTTTTTTTTTTACCTTGAATAGTTCACTGAGCTTGCACTGTCATTGAGGTGGAAGCTGGAATCAACAGCAGACACCTCACATCTTGGTCTTTTCAGGGGTGTGGACGCTGCTCTGGGACTTTCTGGAAGATGAATTTCCGTCATGGTCCCTGTGTCACAAGACACACTGAGGCTGTGAGCTCTAAACTGGGTGGCTATGTAAAAAACAAAGAAGCAGCACATTTATAAATGTTTAAAGGAGCATAAAATCACGTGTAACAATAATCTGTAAAACAAATTAAAACTAGAAGGTGATAATAAAATGTTTACATAGAAGATTATTAAAAAGAATTCACCTTTGCTACGCTGGTAAGGCTTCACGTCAGGCTGGACAAGTGCATTCTTGCAGACTACTAAATCAGTCTGACAGCCAATGTCTTGGGTAGATTTAGCCTGAAAAAAAAAAATAGAAGCACATTGTTGTTGGAGTTTATAAAGTCAGATAATATACAAAAGAAACTGTCCTATATAGGCGCTTTATAACATTCCTAGTGTGTGATCGTTATTATAACGTAAAAGTCAGTCACATATGATGTGGAGAGCCTGAAATGCGACCTCCTGAATAGAATTCCTCACAGAACCGGGTCATGCTGTGCTGGATTTCACGCTGTAATGCTCTCTGTCAACTAGTGCTGCGTTAGAGTCACTGTTGCAGAATTACCGACTGACACAAAAACAACCCGAATTTTCTCCGAGCCTGACAGTAATAGTCATGTGGACCGTTTCGTCGGCCAGGACTTCGAGATATGTTCCGATTCGCCACTGATTCTAACCTTACATCCCGTTCCACATTTTGTGAACTTGACAAATCAGCCCGAAGGCAGTGCAGACTGATATTAGCTAAATTAAGTGAATCACATCTCTCAAACTTTGCATTTAGGTAGGGAATTGTCTTTAGCAGATGTTAAAACTTTTATTTAGCTTACTCTTCTCAGACTGGAGCCCGCCATGGTGGGGGAGCGGAGTCGGTGTGCTGCATCTAAATTGTGGAAGAGCCACGGTGGGCACGGCCTCCCTCTTCAAATGGAGACGTGCAGAATAACCCAGTTCAAACTCCATCATGTTGGCGAAGGAATCGCGGGTAAAATGCTGGTTGAAAACTACAGCACCAGGTGGGAGCTGACTGTTTTCCAGACACCGATTGCGTGCAATCACTGGCGCCTAGCCCAGCGGAAAGGAGTGCAACCCCACAGAGCCACCGAACCCACTACACTACACCTTCTCACCATACTAACACGATATGGAACACTAAACCCGAACTACTTTCCTAATAACACTAACAGCCAAACACTAACTAAACTACAATATCCAACAGCCAAGCTAACACTAAATAAGTATGTATAACACTAAAAGCTATGCTAAAGACTAGGATATGCTAATGCTATATGCTAATGCTGAACTACCGCTAACCGTCCTACACTTGCTTGCAAATCCAACTCGCCACAAGGCGTGGCCGAGACTCTCGATGCTTTATAAATTTGACACAGAGCTGCTACGTAGTACTCTACTGGTTTACGTAGTATCTCACAGACTGGGACGTTACTCGAGGTGAATCATAAGCTGGACAATGTCTTAGCTGCGTTACCGGTGTTAGTGCGCAAAATGGATGTCATCTCGGAGAGGGTCACCGGACGGTGTGGAGATGTTTAATAACCTAATCTGGCATCACTGAAGGACTGGAATGACCAGTTACAGACTGAAGGCAGAGAGGAAAATTATCTCTGTCTGACCCAAACACAGTCTTGTTATCCAAATCTGACGCTAAGGCAGCCTTGAGCTGCCAACAACAACCCCCACGAAGGAAGGGATGCAGACAGATGCTGTGAAAACCCGTCCTACCCTCCCGCCTTCAGACTGTGGACTTCTGCCTAGCGAGGTCATCAATCTGCAGGAACTCAAATGTGCTCTGTGCTCCTCCATCCCTCCTGCGGATACAGCTGGCTGAGCGCTACACATGGCTGCTCGCCCTGGAGAAACAGAATCTCCGTTGTCCTTAAAACAAATGACAAGTTTAATTTGCCACACACACACACACACACACACACACACACACACACACACACACACACACACACACACGCGGGAATAACTGGGACCTGCGAAACAAACTCGTTCTGGGTGATTTCTGCCTAAAATGTAATTTTAAAAACAAATATACAAACGAAAAATGTCTATAAACTGAACCGCTTTAAGCTTTTCAGGTTTCTACAGCATTTATAATGCATTTGGTTTATATCAATTACCTACATGATAATACTCAGTAGTAATATGTTGTGTATGCTTAACAAGTTCATTCTGTAGCTTAAAACATACTTTAAACCATCTAAAGTTAACATGTAATTCCTGAAAGCTTCTAGAATAAACAAAGTTATTTTACCTGAAAATGTTTGTGAACAAAAGCTGCTGATGGACATGAAGCTGCTGTAGCTCCTTGATATTCCTGTTCGATTTTCGCTAGCTTTAGCATTTTTCCTTTGCATGTAGCTGCCACCGCGGCTGTGACGGGACCTACGAGCCACCGTAGAGGTGAAGGCTAGACTGTCCGAATTCAGAGCCGCTGGGTTCCGGTTTTAGCGGTCTGGCAAGGACCCGTACTCGTAAGCATCCTGCCTGTGGATTCGGACACACCCGCTGACTGCTCTTTCACATAACCACATTTGGCAGAACAACTTCCGGTTCAAAAGGCCAACGGATCCATCATCCAATCAGTGATGCCTGTTGTTGCAGCATTGGTACCTACCTTTTCCGGTTTGTGTTTTGTTTTTGTGGTTTTCAATTTGGTTTTGCATTTAGTGAATTTGTTGTTGTGCTTTTCAATTTGTTGTGCGTTTAGTGATTTGTTTTTGCGCTTAGTGATTTTTTGTTGCATTTAGTGAATTTGTTGTTGTGCTTTTCAATTTGTTGTGCGTTTAGTGATTTGTTTTTGCGCTTAGTGATTTTTTGTTGCATTTAGTGAATTTGTTTTTGCACTTTTCAATTTGTTGTGCGTTTTGTGATTTGTTTTTGCACTAAGTGATTTGTAGTTGCGTGTTTCAATTTGTTGTTGCGTTAAATGATTTGTTTTTGTGGATTGCACTTCAGGGCCACCGTACATTTGTGAGGTTTTTAATTCCCATTTTTAAATGTTACACCGTCTTTTCTTCTATATGAGGTCAGATTTAGGCTTACGAATCCGCCCTTCAACTGTGTATCTAACCACAGATGGACTAGATTTACGGCGTGTCCGCAAACCTTTTTAAGAGTCTGACTACCGATACGTGAGACAGGTGTATAATGAGTTGCGATATCCTTCTGTCTACAAGGATAAGGCAAGTCTAGCCACATCTCATTCATTCAACAATGGTTAACAACATCTAAGACAAACAAACAACAGATAACTAGAACATGTTTCTATTTCTCTAGCTAAAACACTGAAAACCAAGCCAAATACAAACAGCATGCAAATAACCTGTCAAAACCATCCTATTCAAGGCGGACGACACCAAATTTGACCTCTGGTCACCTAGGATTTTCTCTCGGTACCACAAAACAACAACAAACTTGTCTCACGAAATCTCTCCACTCCAGGGCTTGAGTTCGTGGATCCACATTCCTCCTAGCCACGTCAAGACCTCACCGATCCCCCAGCAAAACTCAGCGCTGGAGGAGATTTAGGTTGTCGACATTTCTCCGGCATCGGCTCTTGGCGCCGCGAGGTGACAGTACCCCGGCTTTCGAAGGACCACATTATGTCATGGATTTCATCAATATGTTTATCAATAACCCATTTCCTGTAGTCGGAGAGAAAAAGGAGACAAAGAACAGACAAGTCAAACGGTTATAACTGTGGCACAATGCACAAGGCAAAATGCCCCGAACATCTGGTCACAGTTTATTTATACCAAGAGATAAGGAAAGAATGCATATGTGAGAGAGAGAGAGAGAGAGAGAGAGAGAGAGAGAGAGAGAGAGAGAGAGAGAGAGAGAGTGTGTGTGGTAAGTCAAGAATGTGTGTGTGTGTGTGTGTGTGTGTGTGTGTGTGTGTGTTTGTGTGTGTGTGTGTGTGTGTGTGTGTGTGTGTGTGTGTGTGTGTGTGTGTGTGAGTGGCTCGTGTGGGTGTGTCTGAATAAGTGAGCATGCAGAAAGGCATAGAGCAATACATGTTACATTCAGTTGATTGAATCAATGATCAAGAATTAATAAACATAAAATTTCCATAACAGGGGGTGAAACTGTCACAATTGTTTTAAGTGTGGGAAAGGGAGGGAATGTGGGTTATATGGGTCATTTTAATCTGTTAAGCACTTTGTATTGCTTGCTTTGTATGAAAAGTGCTATATAAATAAAGTCTGATTAGAGTTTGATTTGATGCGTGGAAACAAAAGTTGTCCACTAGATGGGGTTGTATTAGGTTGCATCATGTGACTCGAGGCGGTACAGTTGGGACTTGAACGTTCCAAACTACACATATTTTTCCATTTATTTGTTATCAAATTTATTCACATGGGACAAACAATACTGATTAGAGTCAGAAATTTTGATAACAACAAATTTTCTATTTATTGCCCGGCCCTGACACCAAATATTGAATGGATGTGTACTGGAATCCGCGCAACTTCCGGATGGACTGCAGTTTGCACCAACTGTGGATTTTCTGCAGCATGTCTCTGGAAAGTTGCTCATGAGTTCATGCAATAACAACTACGGTTTTTAATCTGCAAACTTCTTACATTTCATTATGACTGGTTTTGCTACTCCCCCACTGTTTTTAATGTTTTTATGCTTTTACAGTTTTTGATTGGTCCCTAATTGGTTTTTTTTCCCAAGACCCTTGTTGTACGGCACTTTGGGCAGCTGACACGCTGTGGGAAAATGCACCTTATTAAATAAAGTGGTATGGTGTGGTAACTATGCAGCATACTAAGGGACACAGACATACTATGTAAATCTGGTATTGCAAAAGTATTGCAAGTGAGCATTGCACTGGTGTTATTGTGTACCAGGATAATGCCAGTACCAGTTAAACTGAGGAGTTATACACTCCTACTACAGAGGGGATGAATGACCTGCGGTAGCGTTCTGTTTTACATCTGGGAGGTCTCAGCCTGCCTATGAAGGAGCTGTCCATGGTCTCCACAGTGGAATGCAGTGGGCGGGAGGGTTTTTTTTTAAAGATGGAGGACATCTTCCCCAGCATGCCCATTTCACATGTCTCCTCAACTGTATCCAGTGGGCAACCGAGAACTGAGCTAGGTTAGTGAGCTTGTTCACTTGCTCACAAAATAACACTTGTGTTGAATTATTTTGACCAGCTTCTTTGGTTATTATTAATGATGATAGTACAAGAAGACAAGTGTGGCTTTTGTTTAAAAACAGTCAAACATTAATAACCATCATAAGAAAGCAAGGGCATAGAAGTGGGTTTTTAGCTTTGCTTTAAAAACTGCCACAGAAGACGCCTGTCATACCTCTAGCGGCAGGACATTCCAGAGTCCCGGAGCTGCATACACAAAGGCACATTCACCACTTTTCTTGAATCCCATTTTTGGAGTGCAAAACAACAGATGGTCGGCTGACCTCACTGGTCGGGTTGGCATGTAGGGCACCAGAAGTTCCCGCAGGAAGTTTGGTGACAGACAATTTAAGGCTTTCAATACAAGAAGCAAGATCTTAAATGTAACTCTGAATGAAGAGCAGCTAAGATGGGGTGGTGTGGTTGTGTCTAGCAGCCTTCACCGGGAATCTAGCTGCAGCATTCTGGACAAACTGTGGACAATTCAAGGTTGATGTCGGGGCACCAGTCAGGAGAGAATTTGCATAGTCTAGTCTGGATGTAATAAATGCATGTAGTACGGACTCCAGGTGTGGTTTTTTCAAGAATGATCTTAGATGTGTTTATTTGCGATGTCATCGTAAGGCTAGCATCCAATTTAACACCCAGACTGGTTATGCACTGCCTTAAATGAAGGTCGTGAGTGTCCACGGCCAGTGCTGGTTGATCGGTGAGCTTTAAGTCGAACAGAATTGATTTCGTTTTTGAGTCATTCAATCTTAGAAAGTTTTTTGCCATCCACTCCTTAACCTCACACAGCTTCTGCACACAGTTCTGGAAGTCAAGTTTTAGATTTTTTATTTGTGGTTTTTAGTGGTCGTAGGTTACAATACTAGCTTCCTGCCTATGTGTATAAACATGTACCTTTGTTATTATTTTTCCTCAAATTATTCTCCCATACGTCTGCATTGGTGCGGAGATACACATCGCCCTGATGCGTTGATGCAAGGGCACTGTGACAGAGGGTGACTGAGACATATTCAGCAACAGAACACCACTGTTGCAAAAGGTTCTCTGCTCAATAATATCAGAGAAGGAGAAACAACTGGCTGCTACCACTTCAATTTTAGGACAAACTACCCTAAAAGAAAAAAACTTGAAGTCACGGACAACAAGAGATGTTTGGAACTAGAAAATGACAGGTGGTGCTTTGCGCTTTCTAGTTTACTGTGGCAGTACGCGTTCCATACAAGCCCCCACAATGGAGCTCTAAAATTGAGTCAAACCCGGAAGTACCACAAATTGCAGTTCCACCCTCATCCGCTGGGGGCTGGTGTCAGAAGCGAGCAAATACTCATTGACTCCCATGTTAAAATTACCAATTCCACAGCAGAAATAAACATGTTTACAGCCTGGTACCAAAACATGTTTTTTGTTTAAATGATAGTTTACACTCATGACAACTCTGAGGGGGGTGAATTTTTTTCTCACTCTTCTGTTAAAGTGTATTGAAAGCCTAAAATTCTGTATAATTAATGAGCATCCGACACATGTGACCTCCGCCTCAGACCCACGTGACCACAGAGCTAGCTCCGTGGAAAGGCCTCAGTAGAGCCTCGGTCTGGCTTGGATACTGCTCCGGCATTTTGAGTCTCTGTGTTTGTGTATTCTTTTTTGGATATTATTTGTGCAATTGTTGGACAAAATGAATTGCTGTGGCATTAATTGCACTAATAGAACATCCAAGGACTCTCCACTTCATTTTTTTTTGGTAAGCAAAATTATATTTATGTATTTTAGGTCACTGCCGAGCTGAGCTTAGATTTTAACATGTACTGTTTAACCATGACATTTAAATGTAATAGGGTAAAACCCAGTGCATTTAACATAATGCTGCACTTGAGAAAATGGGTTGAAATATAACATGTTGGTTGAGCTGGGTTCTCGGGAGACCGATGTTTTCCACCCGTTTCTCCCCTGGCTTCTGTTTGATGTACCGGGCTGCCAGCTTGTGGAGGTCTCGGAGACCTCTGTGTTCCACCCGGTTTTACCCAGCGGTCAGCCCGGCGTATCTCTGACTCAGAAGCTCTGGTGTTGTGCACAGTTAACTCCGGTTGTAGCTAGGTTGCTACCTCCGTTATATTATCACTTCATATTATAACTTTTACGATGCGGTGTGGGTGGAGGTGGACCCATGTGTGGTGGAGCAGGACCAGGAGGCAGAAATCCAGCTCAGGTAACATAAAATGGATTTAATGAATGATGGTTGTGGGTGGGATGATACAAGAGGAGCAACGTAACGGGGTGGAAACCAATAATGACCCGACAAGAACAAGAGCAAACAGGGAGTATAAATACCCAAGGAACAATCAGGGACACATGGGCAGGATAACAAGGGGCAGGTGAGTCCAATAAACATCTAATCAGGGGCAGACGAGACCATGAGTCAGAGGGGTAGGATCAGATCCTGACAATAACCCCCTTTGCCCCAAATTCATGTAATATGCAAAGTCTAAAACAAATAAACAAACAAATAAACATATAAACAAACAAATAAATAACATTTGACCAAATTACTGGTCAATTAATTGAGATAATAACCCTGGTATGTATGTCTTATATTCACATAATCCTCTACATATTATTAACTTAGGTTTCAGGATACTTCATCCACTAAAACAATGATTTTTTATGAAGTTTATTTATTTGGCAGACACTTTTATCCAAAGCGACGTACACTTGTTAACCTATAGAGCAAGTTGTGATCTGTGGGGGAGACCGGGGTACCCGGAGGAAACCCACGCATGCATTCGGGAGAACATGCAACTCCACAAAGAAAGGCCGCAGCTGAGCTTTGAACCTGCAACCTTCTTGCTGCGAGGTAACAGTGCTAACAACTGCACCACAACGCAGCTGTTAAAGCTTAACCTTCAACTTTACTGTCAGAGATGAAAATCAGAGTGTTTGAAAGGACAGTTTTCATACTAACTCATAACAATCTAGGCTTTCAGACAGTAGAACAGCATCAGTGAGCCAATCAGAGCTTTAAGATTTCCCCTGTGGCTCCAGACTAAATGGGCTTTTTGCCTCAACCTGGTTTTGCACTCATGTAAAATACATTGGTTTCGCAACACACGGTGCTAGATCAACAAAGACAATGACTGCATCTAATGAGATCACTGCAGCCTCCTGAGACTTTAGCTGGATGCATCATAAATCTTCCTGAAATCACCGTTTGTTGTGGTGCAGCTGGATGTTTTTTCATTCAGCTGCACTTTTGTATTCTACAGGATGCTTGTTAATGCAGGTTATTATCATTCTTTCTCAGCTTACATCTTCCATTAGTAGTTACCTGCATAACTGGATCATCGAAATGCACTTTGCCTTTACTTCAGAATGAAACAGACAACAAAAGGCTCAGTATAGATGATATTTGCTTGTCAAAACTTTGAAAATACAAATTTTAAAGAAGACACATTAACATAAACACATTCCACTAAGCAAGAATCAGGTGAATACTCTGTTTTTAATTGAGGTATTAACAGAAAGAGATCGACAGGTGGAGGTGTGCAGTAAAAACAGTGACGCAAACACTAAAAGTGATTCTGGATCACTAAAGTGGTCGATACATTTTCCTCCTTTCACTGGTGACCACAAGTCTTTGGAGGTGACTGAAAAAATAAGATAACAGCTTGATTTGACACGAGTGACAGAAATGGGACAAAATTGTAAAAAAATGCATTGAATCAAGGTCTTGAGTTTCCACACCTCATCTGTCTGACGCCGGAGACACACCGGCCGCGGAAGCGCCGAGAAGCGAATCGCTCACGAAATTCGGCCGCTGCTCGCCGCTACTCAGTTCAGATCAGACCATAGACTGTACATACAGACGCGCCCCAGTCGAGGCGCGCCTCGGCTCAGCTGTAGTTTTTCTTTTAAACACTTGGTGTCCTCCATTTCCTAACTGCTGTTTTTTCAGTTAGAAGAGAAATACAGTTGTTAATATTTAAACAAAAGTCATCTCTTTCACCCAATCATCAGCAATCTCTGGCAAATAGCAGTAGACAAGTTGAGGTCACTTGGTCTCCAGTACTGGCAGGTTTCGAAAAAAGGCGGGGCTTTGGGAGTATGGCGAAATTTGCCATCACGCCATGGAAATACGTTTGCCTCTCATTTCCTCAGTTATCGTGATATTGCTACGAATTCTCTGGTGAGTGATCCTAGTCTGACCACTAATAGAAATGAATGTGATAGGTTTGTGGGTGTGGCCTATTTTCTGAAATAGCACCCCCTAGGACCATTAAAACTGTCA
This sequence comes from Nothobranchius furzeri, assembly GCF_043380555.1. NCBI lineage: Eukaryota > Metazoa > Chordata > Actinopteri > Cyprinodontiformes > Nothobranchiidae > Nothobranchius > Nothobranchius furzeri. The sequence goes on from NC_091743.1 coordinate 74,678,071, forward strand.
GCCCCAAGCCATGCTTTGACTGAGGATTATGAAATTTGGTACACCAATGTGGTGTCTCAGGACCTACAAAAAAAGTCTCTTGGAGCCAAGCACAAAGTCACACAGGAGGTCGGCCATTTTGGTCCAAGTATTCGATTTAGTGGTTTTCGCACACGTAGTTTGGAGAGTGATGCCCCATCGCCATTTTCACCAATCACCTTCAAACTTCTGCTATATACTCTTAAGACATAGGGGAAAAAAATACAACCGTCGAATGTTTCAAAAGTTGAAAGGTGTGGGCGTGGTTAAGCCTCAAACTTTGACCTTTCGCCATTGCATTACTTGACGTAATAACTCTCTTGTGCATGATCAGATCCATATCAAACTTTGTCTGTGTGATCACTGACCACATCTCAAGACAATGACAATGTGGACAGCTGCCATCATCTAAGCCCCACCTCCTGACAACAGGGAGTCGATTGTTTTATGGTGAAATGCCCATGTTTGTCCTCTCTAATTTAGTCAACATGACACTAAGGTCATGCACTGTGTTCATGATGCTGTAATGCCCATTCAGTTCTGATAGCTTTCCAGAAAGGGAGGGGCTTTGATGCCGTGGCGAATTCTGGTGTGACGCCGTGACCTTATGTTTGATTGTAACTTCCGCAAACAGCCTCCGATCTGCCCAAGACTGAACATGGCAATCAACAATCATGCCCTTTAGCCAATGAGGTACAAACGGTTGGTGAGCATTGTATAGTATCATCAGAGCGCCCCCTACATACCTTTAAAGCTGTAATAACTTGTACAGACGAGATCACAACTGCACCATACTTGCTATATGTCATCACACAAAGGCACCCAACACAATCCTGTGGTCATTGGTTGACATCGCTTTACTTCCGCCCCCTGACAGATTTTAGGCCCTGAATAACATATGCATGATGCAATTCACACCAAACTGTGCACAAATGATTGTTGTCAACCTACAAACTGCTTCATGGAATATTTCCTAAATTTGGGACCGTGCCCCCTAGATACAATAAAACCTTTGTAACTGCTGCAAAAAAGCTCCAAATTATATCAAACATGGTGTGTGTCATCACACAACTGCATTCAATTCATGTATGTGCTCACTCATTCAAATCACTTTATCTCCACCCACTTACAGCCTATTGGCTCTAGATGACCCATGCAACGTTTGATTGATGCCATATTAACAGAAAACCCTCTTTGATGACCAAAGATGACCTTTATGGGATTTAGTTGTAAATGGTCACAGCGCCCCCTAGATGGGTTCAAACTTTATCAACTACTAAAGACAAGGTCAGAATGGCATCATACTTGGCTTGTGTCATCACGTGACTGCACCAAACACATTGAAGTGGTTGTTGGTTCAAATCCTTTTAGCTCCGCCCCCTTTCAGCTCTTTGGCTCTAGAAAGCACACACAACGTCTGACTGATGCCAAACTACCACAAAGCCATCTTTGACTCCCTAAGAGGACCTCAATGGGATTTTTTTGTAATTGGTCGCAGCGCCCCCTAGATAAGATTAAGAGTTAATTACTTCCTAATACAATGTCAGAATGGCATTAAACTTGGCTTGTGTTATCATACGACTGCACCAAACACATTGATCTGGTTGTTGGTTCAAACACCTGTAGCTCCACCCCCTTTCAGCTCTCTGGCTCTAAAAACACACATCTGATTGATGCCAAAATAACAGAAAACCATCTTTGTCAACCAAAGCTGACCTCAATGGGATTTTTCTGTAGTTGGTCACAGCGCCCACTTGATAACTTTAACCTTCAATGACTTCAAAAAACGTGGTCAGAATAGCATTAAACCTGGTCTGTGTCATCACACCACCAGTGTGGTAAAGTTAGAGTATCCCCTTGTGGTTAGATGTGTAATTTAATGGTGGGCTCAGAGTGTCCCAATTGAGGATGGTTAGGACTCAAAAATGCAGACACCCAGGATGATATGAGGCAGGAGTAGGTATATAAAGAAAAAAATCCTTTTATTTATAGGATGAACCCAAGCGAACATAAATCCAAAAGGGCAGGAAGCCAAAATCCAAAAATCCAGGACACGATCAGGAGATCCAATAACACTAGGGAAACGAGCAGACTGACAGAATAAATCACAATGGACCGACAATACACAGAGACAAGACAGGGCTTATATACACTGGGGAGAAGCAATTAGGGAAACAGGCAGCAGGTGTGTGGAGTGAGGGCTGGAGGGAAAGCAGGTGAATACAATTATCTAAATGGGGAAACAGAACCAGAGGAGGGCAGATAAACCTAAAACTATAGAACACAAAACTAAACCTAAAGACTGAGGGAAGGACTCACACACACACACACATACACACACACACACACACACACACACACACACACACACACACACACACACACACACACACACACACACACACACCGAGCTGGGGAGACTAAGAGACATGAAGAAAACCAGGAGGGAGCTGGGGATGAAAAGGCTGGAGCTACACGGACACAGAACGTGAAGGAACACCTAGAGGGGCTGGGGATGACTGAACACAGGACCTGGGAGGAATGATCTAAAGGACTACAACAGAAGACACATGAACACAAAGAGACACATAAATGAAACTCAGATAAAGGACACATGAGGGCTTTATGAAACAAAAGGAGAACCTGGAGTGGGAACTGGAGGGGCTGGGGAACAAAGGGACACATAACATGACAGTACCCCCCTCATGGGCGGATACTAGATGCACAAAACCAGAAAAAGACAAAACCACAAACAAGACAAAGACAAAACAGGACACGAGAGACCACAGGGTGGGAGAGGAGGGACCAAACAAAAAACAACCCACAAGGGAGGGTGAGGAGGGACCAGGGGACTCTGGGGGGCCGGCGACGGGGAACCAGGAGGCGGGACCAGGCAAGTCTTGGGGGCCGGCAACGGGGAACCAGGAGGCGGGACCGGGCAAGTCTTGGGGGCCGGCGACAGGGAACCAGGAGGCGGGAACAGGGAACTCTGGGGGGCCGGCGACGGGGAGACAGGAGCCGGGAGCAGGAGACTCTGGGGCAGCGGTGAATACAATACACTACACACACACACACACACACACACACACACACACACACACACACACACACACACACACACACACACACACACACACACCGAGCTGGGGAGACTAAGAGACATGAATAAAACGAGAAGGGAGCTGGGGACAAAAAGGCTGGAGCTACACGGACACAGAACGTGAAGGAACACCTGGAGGGGCTGGGGATGACTGAACACAGGACCTGGGAGGAATGATCTAAAGCAGTGGTTCCCAAACTTATTTTGCCGCGCACCCCCTTCTATGTCCCGACCATGTTGACGCACCCCCCAGCCCCCACATCAGGGGATGGCTATATATATATATATATATCAGACGTCAAGCTAAACAGACAGGGTTAAAAGAATAAGATCGACCTTTTTCCCCATCACTTTCATTTTTTAAATAGTAATTAATAAACTTTCGATACCATTACAATTTCCTTTGATTTAATTTTAAATATTTAGAGTGCCTGGGTAGCACATAAACTATGCAATTTAACAGTTTTCTTAAAGTAGGAACGTTTAACCTGTGCGGCCAGAGCACTCTCCTTCCTTCTGCTCTGCGTAAAGCTGAACTGGTCACCTACTTGTGCGTAATCAAATGTCTATAGGGAAAAGATGGAAAAGCTATAGCCATGAGGTTCACTTTTGCCTCAAACAGACTTTTTGCTGTTTTGTGGTGTAGCTGAATCTGCGGTCCGCTGCCACGCGGACTGGAATAACAAATGCTGCAGTAACATGAGTTGTTGTCAGGTTCGGAGTCACTGGCTGGAGCGGACCTGACTTTAATACGTCATTCCAAAATAGAAGCCAATATCTTAATTTGACCTGGAATGAAAAATGTTATAAAACCTCTTGAAAGTTTTTATCACAGAGGAGGCAGCGCTTATTTCTGTCTTCAGTCTGATGGCGCACCGGAGTTTGCGCAGCGTGCGCGCTTATTGAGTGAGTGTGTGTGTGTGTGAGTGTGTGAGTGTGTGTGTGTGAGAGTGAGAGTGTGTGAGAGTGAGAGTGTGTGAGAGTGAGAGTGTGTGAGAGTGAGAGTGTGTGAGAGTGAGAGTGTGTGAGAGTGAGAGTGTGTGAGAGTGAGAGTGTGTGAGAGTGAGAGTGAGAGTGAGAGTGAGAGTGAGAGTGAGAGTGAGAGAGAGAGTGAGAGAGAGAGAGAGTGAGAGAGTGAGAGAGAGAGTGAGAGAGTGAGTGAGTGAGAGAGAGAGTGAGAGAGTGAGTGAGTGTGTGTGTGTGTGTGTGTGTGCACGCGCGCGTGGCACAACTCCATGAGCCGCTCCAGTCACCGTGCCTCGTTATTGGCGCTATTTAAACCAATGTTGTAAAATTACTTCTGCCCAGCCCAGATGTGCTCACTTGTGCACCCGTGAGCCGTGGTTCCGCTGGAACGCGTCTGACCTCTGACAGACGCACTCTGAACTTCAGATCTTCAGCGCGCTGTTAATAGCCTGAATGGGAGACTTCTGACAGACACACTCTGAACTTCAGATCTTCAGCGCGCTGTTAATAGCCTGAATAGGAATCATTTCTTGATTTATTTTGTTACATCCACAATGTTCTGTGTGTGAGGTTTACAATATCAGAACGCCTGCATGAGACAACGTGTTAATTACAATCTGCCAGAATGACTCACCACCTTCAGATTCCTCCAACATTGTTAAAAATGATCAAATACGGAACATATCGGCGTGCGCAGGCCTGAGTGCTGAAGCTCGGCGCATTGTTATTATGAAGCTAGGGCACATGTGGAGGACACACACACGCAAAAATATACTTGTTTTCAATTACATTTATTGGGCCCACTTACTTTTTCTTAGGCCCACCCACAAATGAGTTTCTGGCTACGCTAATGGTGACATGACAGACTTCTCTGAGCTCCGCAGCCATTACACTTTTTCACCTCGCGCAGCCCCAGGGGTGCGTGCACCACACTTTGGGAATCCCTGATCTAAAGGACTACAACAGAAGACACATGAAGAACACAAAGAGACACATAAATGAGATGCAGACAAAGGACACACGAGGGTGCTATGAAACACAAAAGGAGAACCTAGAGTGGGAACTGGAGGGGCTGGGGAACAAAGGGACACAAAACATGACACAGAAGATGCTGAGTCAGGGTGAGGTGCAGACGAGGAGACAGTTTGCGGTTTCTGATGTCGGGGTGGTTGATGTTTATGTTCAGAAGACGTGCTTGGGTGCACCAGACTGCCGGCCAGGCTGAAGCGGCGCGGAGCAGCGAGGGCCGAACGACGCTGCTTGCAGCTTAAATTTTTGTTTGTTTTTAGTGGTTTTCTATTCAGTTTCCTGGATTGTTTAATCTATTCTTCTCATCTGAGTTTAAACTTTGGCTTGTTAATGTACACTATTTTAAAATTCAAAATGCTTTTGTCTGCACGACAGTGGAAGTTCTACCAGAAGAAAATATTTTAAACACAAACATTCATGTCTCAGCTCATTTGTAAGGACCAAGTTTATTTATTTATATTTAATTATTTAAAAATATGAAAACAATTGCAAAGTTTCCCTTTAATGCAGACATTTTCATGTTGTGGTGAAGAAATCTAACCCATGACATACAGAATCAGATCTGAGACGGTGTAAAATGTTTTAAATAAGAATTTATTGAAGGGAAACCAAGGAAGCAGCGTAAACGTAGCTGAGTTCTTGCACGAGGAAGCTGGTGCGGGAAAACTGTGGACAGATCAGAGTTAGATCCAATTTGCGGAAGGAACAGGGAATCAGACTTGTGCAGAGGACTTATGGTCTGGAGAGGTGGGAACTGTTGAGGGAGGAGTGGTCCGGTCTGGGTAGCAGGGACTGAGATCCAGAAATGAGACGTGGAGGGAGCTGAGCTTGGGGAGGTCCAAGAAGGTTAGGTGGGCAGCTGGAGGTGGTTCTGGCCAGGGGAGAGGCTGAGAGACGAGCGGAGTTGGAGATCCAGATGGTGTGGGCTCCAGAGTTCTGCCAGTCAGAGATGAGTGTGTAGGTTTGTCTGGGAACAAGAGCAGGAGGTCAAAAGGCAAAATCCAAAATCCAAAAGCACATCAAATCTCAAAAAATCCAAAAACAAAACAAATGTAGTTCTCAAGAGGTAACAGAGCTCAAATTAGTTTCTCAAGTGGCTGATAGAAAGTACCCAGGTAGAGTAATCATCCAGCGAAGTGTAGGAGTCTCCCAGCTGCTTAAATACCCCTGGCCAGCTGATGAGCAGATCTGCTGCAGCTTGGTCACCTCCAGACACGCCCACCTGCAGAGGGAAACTCAAAAGACAGGGAGTGACAGCAGGGAAATACCTCAGACCGTGACAGTACCCCCCCCCCCCCCTCAAGGGACGCCACCCGGTGGCCGAGCAGAGGAGGAGGAGGAGGAGGAGGAGGAGCGGGCCAAAATTTTTTGTTCATGAAAATCAAATAAAGATATTTATTTTTGCCAGAAAAGTTTTCAAAATTAGGATTTTGAAAGTAAAATTGGGTTTCAAACAGTGAGTTTTTTTGTTTTTGTTTTCCTCGATTTGCTTGATCATTAAAAGTTTTTAGGTAAAAGGAAATGTTAAGAGAAAATCATCAAAACAAGTCATTATTTAAGAATAACGTTTATTTACAAACTGCTTTTCTTTTCTAGAATCCCTTTTTAGTGAATTATATGCTGAATGAAATTAGGCGTAAAAGTTAATGTGTGACCTAGACCTTTGATCTCATTTACAAAAACTTTTCTTCCTGAGGATTTGACGCCACGTCGGGTCCACAATCATGTCCCTGTCTGGTTTTCAGTTTCTTAAACATCATTGCAAGCAAATACAAAGAACAATAGGAGTTAAACAATACTGTTTAGTAACACACACACACACACACACATGCACGTACACGCACACACACACACACACACACACACACACACACACACACACACACACACACACACACACACACACACACACACACACATTCTTTACGAGTCCACCTCAGTAATCGCTGCACACAGCAGCTTGAAAGCCTCTGGGTGCAGAGGCAACTTTCCAGCCAGCAGATTACACTCAACAGAAAACATGCCAGGCTGTTAATTAGAGAGAGAGAGAGAGAGAGAGAGAGAGAGAGAGAGAGAGAGAGAGAGAGAGAGAGAGAGAGAGAGAGAGAGTACAGCTATCTACCTGCTACATGAGGAAGCGTGTGTATGTCTGTGTGTAAGCTGTATGTTTTGTTCTCATTTTTATTACCTCATTTAAACTTTTTCCAGTTTTGGATGAGACATTCCCACGTTCCCACGAGGACCGAAGCTCATTTAAAACAAGGCTAAACATGATTCATGGAGTCATGGTGGAGGTTAGGGGGAACAGGTGAGTTGCACACCTGTCTCCAGCTGACAAGCCTCCGTCACACTGCAGGGATCGCTTTGTTTACACTCACATGTGAAACAATCAACTTCAACATGCACCAGGCTTTTTTGTAAGCCTCTCTTGCGAAATTATCCTGGCAGAAAGTTTTCATGGAGAGCAGCAATCCAAATTAAAACATGTCCTTGAGCCGATTCACACAACAAGAAGATGACAATTAGAGTAGTCAGAAATTTTGCTTAATTAAATTGAGCATAATTTAATTTGCAAACTTTACAACAAAACAAGAGAGAAATCTCGGGACACAATCAACGTTTGTATCCACAGGTGTGACTAATCTTTGGTGCTGTGTTATAATTATTGTGACAATCATCCTGTAAAGTGATCTGGCTTTAAGGTAATTAAAAATAATGAATGCTTTTAAGTCAAGTAAAAGTTTAATTAAACTTTTGATCTAAACTGTATTTGAAAACGTTCACTTACCGATTCAGTTATGTTGTTAAAGGGAACTAATTATGGCTTTTTTCTTAAGTTCTACTGGATGTGGCCAATACCAAACATATGAAGTTATTTGTAATAAATTCCTCTCACACGGAGCGATTTCAGCAGTTTTATTCTTGATATTTTGAGTAGATTCCAGAAAGAGCCATTTTGACAAGTAGAAACTAGCCCTGTCCCAGCTCAGGCTGCTATAAGCTGAGAAGCTCCGATATCAAGGAGGGGCTCGGAGTAGAGCCGCTGCTCCTCCAGCAGCATCACAAACAGGGAATTTTTTTAAATGACTTGTTTTAAGCACATGATTCCTAAAACCTAACATTAGCAGAAACTGGGTGGATGGATGTTTCACATTTGGAGCATTTATAGGGGCAGTAGAGATCCACATGGCAGCACAGAAAGAAGCAAAATAAGACTTTGACCGCTGGTGTGAGAGGCTCTCCGCTCAGTAACATTGGAGAAGCAGAAACAGCCGGCTGCTACCACTTCCACTTTAGGACAAACTACCAGAGTCCTTAACCCTCCCACTGTCCTAATTGGGGTGACCCTGCGAGGAAAGTTGACTATTGAGCAGGGTTGATGGTTTATCCCTTGGGTCCATGTGGCGGGGTGAGGAGTGGGCACCACCTCACCCCGCCACGTGATCTTCAAGCGATAAATCATCAATCCTGCTCAATGGTCAACTTTCCTCGAGGGATCACCCACAAAGACAGTGGGAGGGTTAAAGGAAAAACATCATTAAAATCAAAGACAACAAAGACGTTTGGACCTGGAACAGCGACTGTGTTTAGCGCTATCTCGTTCCATCCAGTATCGCGGGTTTCTGGTTCTGGCAGAAGCGTCTCAGGGAAGATACCCAAAGGGAGGGGTGTGCGTCTCGTGACTGTGTTTACGTTCAAAACCTAGCTTGTTCTGTAGATTCGTTATAGCAGCATTAACATCCAGTAGCATCCTCCCCAGATGATACGGTAAAACTTGAGATATTAGGTCACATTTTTTATGTAACAGTTTATGTTTATGTCACTGGACAATTGACTATAAAATAAAACATGAAATATTTAAAAAATAGAATATTATTCTTGGGATCAGTTTAGAGAGATGTTGCATTATAAGTGAAGTCCACAATCCGGTGTTTGAATGATTATTTATTTTCCAAGGAAAGAAAATCCTTCTTTCCTCGGGGACCTCAAGGTCCTGATTAGTTCCTGCAGCCAATCCCGTCATCTGTGTCGCTTTTTAGTTTCACAAACATGAGCAGATGTCACTAACAAACCTGGGTTCAGAACATTTTGCAAGATGCAAATTCATCTCATTTGCACATTATTTCCTCACCATGAATGGCTTCCAAACCTGGATGAAGTTCTGGTGTTGGTCCAGTTCGGACCAGAAAGAGTTTCACTTTAGGTGAAGTTCAGGTTCATAATCATACACCAAATAACTTCATGTCCTCTTTCGTAGCTAACACCAAGTCTCCTTTTTGATCATCCTCTCAGCCTGCTGGCTACAAACTCAGCATCCTTCTACCTATGTCATTGTCGTCTCTCCTCTGAACATGTTCAAACCATCTAACTTTATCTCTAAATTATCTAGCCTGAGCTGTCCCTCTGATGGGCTCTTTCCTGATCCTATCCATCAAAGAGAACCTCAGCTTTTGAAAATCTTACATTTAGCACTCTCAAACTACTTTTGAAGGATTTAAACATCTGGTACTGACCAATGCAACATTTTACGGGTTTATTTACTGAAAGATGTTTTAATTCCTGAGACTCTAAGGCTCTATGTAAGGCCTTCTGTCTGCAGGGAAAAAGAAAACAAGATTGGATGCCCAGAAAACATGCTGAAACCTTCCCTTCATGATGTTTTATCCCTTTGATTGAACTTTTGTCTGAAGTTTCTTAATACATTAAAACTCATCCACTCTTTTCCCCTCGTGCAGCCTTTTAAATGCACCCCTTTGTGCCACAACAACACGGTAACCGTATGGGACTAACTGCCACCAGTAGCTTTACACATTTCAGCCACAACGTTTCTCTGTGACGGTGCAGCTCTTGCAAGCAGCAGCCCTCCATCAGATGGTCTCAGAGCTCACTTTGAAAGCAAACCCACTGAGCATTAGCACCAGATCTCCACTCGTGGGAGTAATTAACTCCCAAGAGTGGAGCCCTGCTGTCGAGCACAAAGCACGGGGCGTGGATTTGCGCTTCTCGTTTCATCTCAGACTCAGAAAGGCTCCTCAATCCTTCAGCTCACTTGACAACTTTTCTGGAAGTCAATAACCACTGTATCCCAGTTTTTATTTTACATCTCAGCATGCATACCAGAAAAGGCTCGGCTGTGATTAGCATCGAACACTCTCTGCCTTAAGGATCCACCGTTGCGAAACACTCTTTAACAGCTTTGTAATGAGTTCAAAAAGAGGGAAACTCTTCAAAGATGTTTACACACTGTTACTCCTGAGAGTTTTTCTTTAATGAAGAAGAACATAGTAGAAAGAAAGAGATGCATTTGAAGATGATGCTTCTGTCATTGGTACTCCAGTCTTACAGTCATAGAATAACTAAATAAAACAGTGTGATCAACCGTGCTACTTCTGAAGAAGAGCAGACAGAACACCCATCCTGAGGGAGAGAGGCTGATGTTTTAAAACAGCAGACTTAAGAAATGGAGAGAAATTAGAAAAATCTGTTTTAAAACAGCGGTACCTCGCTGAACAGCATTCGCAAAGGAAGTCTTGCAAGGGTGAGGGTTTTCAATGTCCTTGCTCTTGTTTTGCAGGAGTGTAAAAGTATTGTCTCAGTATAGAAACAGAGCTGTCCTAGTCATGCCCAACCCTTCTGGAATCCAACTCTGTTTAGTTACTGGGATGAAGCAAATGGGAGACATCTTCTGGGGTCGGAGACCAGTGAGGCCGAGTTGGAGACAGAGCTGGACTTCTGTAGTATCACTTTCCCTGGCTGCTGGTAGGATGGAGCGATAGATGGATAGAGGTTTCGCCCGCTGGAATCAGGGCGTAGCTCCGCTCTGTGGTGGTGAAGTAGGAGCAGAGTCAAAAGGTGATTTATTTTTTTATTTACTGCTCCATCTAAGGCCGTGTACACACAAAAGAAAGATATTTTCTATGGTTTGGTCTGTCAGGAAAGAGAAGATAAACGGCATCAACAGCTATTCTTTCAAAAACTCAGCCCACAGTGGAGAGCTGAGAATTCTTTGTTGTCATCGATGTGGGCATAAATAATTAGAGTTTTGGGTTTCACAACAATGTTTGTGACAAAAATGCTTTGACATCACTTGTGCATGTGTGTGTGTGTGTGTGTGTGTGTTTACACTTGATTGCTTTTACAAGCACAATCACTGCTCTATGTAGAAGACCACATGCGAAGAATGACGGTAAAGATGGTTATTGTCCTAGTAGGAATGGTTTTCAGCAAAGACGCCAAACATTTAGGCAACTACTGCCACCTACAGTCTGGCCTGACCCTGAATGTCCTTCACATTTCACTAGATCATTTTTTTTGCTTGTAACAAGGTGGTGTGGTGTTTTTTTTAGTTGTGCTGACTAGGATTAGCCTGGCCTGCCAGACTCATCCTGTTGAGAACTAGTCTGGTTACTCACGGGCAGATGAGGGGCGGGACTAGCCAGCTCAAAAATAACCAATCAGAAAAAAGGAGGAAACAACACTGTCGTTTTTTAGCTCTATGTAAAAAATGGAGGTGTGGATCCTGACTGAAAGAGTCAGACTCAAGGATTGAGCCACCACACAGAATCAAGCATATAACTGAAAGTTTAGTTATCAAGAAAAACAGGACACTTGGTTTGAAAGACTTGACTTGATTTAATGAAGCAGATTCAATTAGACTTGACCTAGCTTGCCTTACTTGGCTGGTCTTGTCTGAGTTTGAACTAACAGGCTGCATATGAGCTGCACAGAGCTTGTGAATGATCTGGCATCAGGGCTGTGGCTACAAGGACCTTAAGGGACGTCAGGAGATCTGGTGCTCTTCATTATCGAAAAGAATCAGATGAGGTGGTTTGGGTGTCTATCAAGCGTGCTTCCTGGTTGCCTCCTTCAGGAGATTTTCCAGCTCTCTCTACTGGGAAAGTACCCAGGACTCATTGGAAGTATTGTGTACCCTCTAACACAAAAACTTAGGAAGAGTTGGCAGGTGTCGCAGAAGAGAGGGAGGTCTGGGTTTCCCTCCTGGATCTGTCAGTTCCACCTTAAATAAGCTGAAGAACATGGGAAGATGGAGACGAGATGATGCGACAGTCTGACAAATTGTAAAATAAAAATGAGGCAACATTGCAAATAAATAACAACAGTAGTGAAACTTGATCGTAACAAGAACAATTCTACAACATGTTGCAGGAGAAATTTTCTTCAGGGGAACAGAAGCTGATAGCTGCACAGATTGCTGACACCTGTGAGGATTTGAGGAGAGGGTGATGATTGTTGACATTTGTGCAGGATAATGTGAGGAAAAGAAACCGACACATTTCAGTCCAACATAGGAGAGGAACTATAGAGGAGGCACATGTTTGATTGCTCTTGTTTTTGACCCATATCTGATTGGAGCCGTTTCTTGCTTGGAAAACCTCTGAATTTGGTCACACTGTCATTTGATATTAACACAATTCGTCCTAACAAAGAGTAAAATCCTGACCAGATCATTTTCTTGTGTTTTAGCTTTTCCTCTGCATTTTTCAGCATCACCAGTCATTTTTCTGGCCACCTGGACAAATAACAGGTCAGTTTAATCGTCGTCAAAGATCAAAGATCCATGTTGGAGCTCTGTGAGGCTGCAGGACTGAGCGGAGTCTCCAGTTATATGTCGCATTTGATTCCAGTCAGACACTAAAATATGTTGGAGCTGAGAGTTCAGCAGCAGATCTGGTCCCTCTGGGCTGCAGAGAGCTGCACTTATCACACCGTGGCTTATTAAAGCCTGGACACACACACACACACACACACACACACACACACACACACACACACACACACACACGCACACACACACACACACAGCAAATGTTGATGGAGGTGTTTTGACCGTCCGTCACAAGAGAGTCACAAACCCACAACACCAATTTCTCATCCATGTTTTAGTGTAACTATGCATGTTTTGGTCTGTGGGAGGAAACCCAAACATGCATGTGGAGAACATGCTAACTTCATGCAGAAAGGCTACAGCTGCTGCCACACAAGCATGCGCCATGGATATTCACACACAAACACACGCATGCAGAGCTGGCACCCTCTGGGAAAACAGGAAACTTGTCCTTAAAGCTGCTGGTTTCCAGTCGGGTTTCCTGTTGATGTGAGCTCCTTTAGCTGACGACCGGATGCTGCGACGATCCCTCAGAGGCAGACGAAGAAAGCTCTCTAAATAAAAACTACGGAGGATATCTGTCATCTCTCCAAACTCAGTGTCTGGGTGTTTAAACCACCTAACTGAGCTCAGGAACCTGCTGTTGTCTCACAAGTAAAATGTATTAATCTGGGTTCTGAACTGAAAATGTGAATTTTTTATCACATCAGTTAAAAAAATAAAAACATTGATTATAAATGTAGTTGTGCATTTCGTCATGAGAAAATAAGCTGACATTGTTGCTCATTTTCTTCCGTGAATCATTTAAACATTTTTACAAACAATCTGCCATTTTCCTTTGTTTCATAATCAAGTTACAACTCAGTGTAAAACACTGTTTTCATTTTCATACACGATTTTCTTATTTATTTAAAAATAAATGAAAATTATATTTAGCTGGTTTGTGTTGTCTCCCTGGTATCATTTTAAGCAATTGTAAAAGCTTTTAGCTGTAAAAGTCTAAACAATTTCATAAAACTGAGAAGAAAAAGCTTAAACATCTCTGATAGAAAAAAAGACACTCTAAATAAATAATGTCTAATAACGACGATAGAGGTGCTTTGTGTCGATCAGACGATGCATCCCTTTAGTGGAATAACTTCTCTAATTCCTGTTAATTATGTTATTTATGAAGTAATTTGCTCACACAACTAAACAAACCTGCAACTAAATTGAGCGTCTCCTCCTGCAAAAGCCTTTCCTGTCATGGTCTGTGTCTGCGTCTCCCTCATGTGTCTCCTTGTGTGCTCCATTTCCCCCCTAAGAATCCTCCTTATGTGTCTCTTTGTGTTCCTCATGTGTCCCCTGGTCTTCAGCCGTCCAAATCATCTCTCCCAGGTCCTGCGTTCCTTTAGTCTTCCCCAGTCACCCCTCTGCAGTTTTTATAGTTTCAGCTTTTCATTTTATTAGTCTCTTTAGTGTGTTTTTCCCACCGGTGTTTGTAGTTTTCCTTCCCCTTAGAATATTAGTTATGTTGCTGCTTTCCGTGTCTTTAGGTTTTTACTCTTTGGTCATGTTAGTTTCTTCCCTGATTTGTTAATTGCTTTCACCTGGTTCTCTCCCCACACACCTGCAGCTCATCTGCCTCCCATCATGCCCCAGTGTATAAAGCCCTGTCTGTGTCTCATTTGTCTTGCCGGTCCATTGTTTGTGTGTCAGCGTTGTTTTGTGCTCTATGTGAGCTTTTGTGCCTCATCTCTGGGTTTGTGCTCCATGTGAGCTTTCGTTGTCCTGGTGTTCAGGACTTTTGGTTTTTGGCTTCCTGCCCTTGATGGATTTTTTCCTTCCTAAATAAAAGGATTTTGCTTTTTAACCGCTCCTGCCTCGTGTCATCTAGGGTTTCCTGCATCCTGGGTTCTAACCTCCTCCTAACCTTCAACGTGACATTTCCTCATGATTAGGAGCCATTTTGGAGAGTCAGAGCATGAAATAACCAAAATGTCCAGGTGGGTTGAGTTTAAAATATCTTGTTTGAGAGTTTTTCATCGTACTTAGTGTCTCAGAAAGAACCAACTGATGCGTATATATCATGCTGCAAGTCACAGCCTGACCATATCAAATAATAGGTTTTATACAACTTGTTAGAGAACAAACTGATGGATTAAAACATGTCTTCATTAATATTTACATGCTTGACAGCCACCACAAAATAATCCCTGAATCTGAGTGATTATAAGCAATCAGCTGATTGTGTATGTAGGTTTTAACGTCTCATTAATTCAAGTTTTTATTTACCATAAAAGTTTTAGATTTGATTAAAATCAAGATTTAATTAAACCCTTGATAGAGTTACTTCATTTCTAAGTGGGTTAAATGGAAACAAGTCAGTGAGTAATTGGCTATAAAAAAACTAATGGAGCTTGTTAGGGGGGAAGAGGATGAGCTTGAGATGGAGTTCACCCATCTGTGACAAAGTCTAGTTTGTGGTTTTTCTATTGACTGTTTTTGATCTCTGGCTGGAGCGGTTTGCAGCAAGTGTGAAGCAGCTGGGGTAAGAATCAGCTCCTCTAAATGACCATGACCGTGGTCTTAAATCAAGAAGGGTAGAATGCCTTCTCCAGGTCAGGGATGAGGTCCTGTCTGACTTGTATCTCTGGGTCTTGTTCACGAGAGGGGGAAAGCTGGAGTGGTAGATGCACAGGTGGATTGGTGCTGCGTCTGCAGTGATGCGGGTGTTGTACCGGTTTGTCGTGGTGATGAGAGAGCTGAGATGGAACGCCAAGCTCTTGATTTACCAGTAGAGCTATGCTCCTATACCTCATATGGTCACAAGCTTTGGGTAGTGACTGAAAGAAAGAGATCGTGAAAACAAGCAGCAAAAATGAGTTTTCTCTGCAGTGTGTCTGGGCTGTAACATAGGGGCTTTCACTCATTGTGAGATCTAAATATGAAACAACTGTCACTGTTAATGTACTAAAATGATATGTGACACGACTGATAAAAACATTATTCAAGTCAGTGACTTGATGCAATTTGCTGGGTTCCTTATGTAGGAAACATTTTTTTTCTGATTGGCTTAATGAACTGACCTAGATTGGAACGTTTATTATGTGAAGTGCCTTGAGATGACTCTTGTCGTGATTTGGCGCTATATAAATAATATTGAATTGAATTGAATTATTAAACCCTCAAGTCAATTCGTTTGGTGTATTTACAGTTTTTCTCAATTGTTTACACACATTTTCTGGTGATTGAGACACAATTACCACAGCATGTAACCAATTCACCAACCCCCTTAACCAATTCTGCTAAACTACAAGCACAATTCCTGCATTGCACTCAAGTTGCTAATCTAAAACACACTTTTCTCAAAATCACTACACACAATTATCTGCTGTTGGCACAATTTTCATGCAGAAAATATCTTGTTTTCACAAGGAACACACTGCTATTCAAATATGCACACTGACTCATCACAAGGGCAAACACCTGTCACACAGTTTTACAATCAGCAATCAGAGCTTTAGCATAAAAGGGCAACAGGGGAGCTCTTCAGTTTTGGAGCAATGGATGCCAACTTTGGAAACAGAGGCAGAGCCAGAGGCGTGAGATCAAGAGGAGGAGGACTGGGAGGACGAGGAAGACCAAGGACCGTAGTTTCTGATGAGATCCGAGCCACTTTGGTTGATCATGTGGTCAACCATGGTCTTACTATTAGGGAGGCTGGGCAAAGAGTAGAGCCAAATTTGAGCAGGCACACTGTAGCATCCATCATACGGACTTTCTGAAATGAGAATAGGAAAGAAATCTTCTCTCACTAGAAAATGGCAGTACTGCATATCAATACAATCAGTATTCAATGAGTATAGTAGTAGTATTGCCTGTGGATAGTTTTGTTGGACAGTAAAAATGCTGTAAAGTATGTTTCCAGTATTTCGGAAATGTATACCTACTTTGTAGTCACAGTATTTTACTATTTGTTTGGCAGAACTGAAAGATTACCAACATGAGGAGGTAGGGAACGTCTTCTGTCTCCTGAACAGGAAACTGAAATCATGAACATGGTCCTAGAAAACAATGCCATAACATTACGGCAAATACAAAGAAAAATTACCGAAAACAACGACATGTTTCAAAAATATTGATAGGGTCAGCCTATCAACACTGGACCGTGTCTTGCGCAGAAACCATCTCAGGATGAAGCAGGTCTACAGGGCGCCATTTGAAGGAAACTCAAAAAGAGTCAAAGAATTGCGATAAAACTATACTATACTATACAACTATACTATACTATACAACTATACTATACTATACAACTGTGCAAGTGAGTCCCACAATTGATGCATACACTCCACACTGTGTACAGTAAATTATACATATTTCAGTATTGTAATCATAATGATTGTGCTTCACAATAGTGACCACTCCATGGTTATTTCTGATATTGTCATGAGTGTTTCAGAGAGTCCTTGAGCTAGAGGTGGCTGCAGCGGAGCACCAGTTCATCTTCTTTGATGAGGTTGGATTCAACCTCACAAAAAGACGAAAGAGAAGAAGGAATATCATTGGCCAGCGTGTCATTGTTGAAGTCCCTGGCCAACGTGGAGGGAACATCACAATGTGTGCAGCGCTTGGCTACCATGGCATCATCCATCACCCTTGGCCCCTACAACTCCGCCCATCTGATCACATTCCTGGACCCCCTACATAAAACACTCATGTCCACCAGACCAGGTAGATGGTCCAGAACAGCCCAGGTACGTTGTCATTTGGGACAACGTAAGTTTCCACAGGGCTGCTGTGGTTCGTAACTGGTTCACTGGCCACCCACGCTTTTCAGTTGTTTATCTCCTTCCATATTCTCCATTCCTCAATCCCATTGAGGAATTTTTTTCTGCATGGAGATGGAAGGTGTATGACCGACAGCCACAAACCCGTATACCTCTTCTCCAAGCTATGGAGGACACATGTGGAGGTATAGCAGCTGATTCTTTTCATGGCTGGAGTTGCCATGCTAGGAGATATTTCCCCCGCTGCTTGGCCAGGGACAACATTGCTTGTGATGTGGATGAGGCGCTGTGGCCAGACCGCAACAGAAGAGAGGATGCAGCATAGTTTTCTTTTTACTGTAACTGTACACAGTAAATTCTTCTGTTGTATGTAGTTTATGTGTGCAACTTTGTGTTGGTTGGGAATGGGATAAACATTGTATACAATGTTTTGTGGGAAACATAAAATAATTTCTACCATGTATTTGTGTGTTCAGAGTGTAAAAACAATAGTCTGAAATAACAACACATGCATGTATTTACTGTCTGTAGTAAGTGTAACACTGAACCAAAAAGGCTTTAGTCATTATGATGAATGGAGAAGACGTGTTTTCCATTCATCATAGTGTTTTACATTAAGCACATAAGTGTTCTGCTGGTTCTTATAAATGTCTATTCACATGATGGTTTGTGTGTGTCATTTGACAACAAAATCACATTTTGAGGAGAAATAACATTGTTTTGAATGTAAGTTTCATTTAGCAGGTTAATTGAGGGGTTTTGCCCATTGTGTGTGTAGTTTAGGATTTGTGTGTAGAGTTCTGAGAATATGAGGCATGCTTTCAGGAAATGTGTGTAAACAATTGAGAAAAACTGTAAGTAAACACTTCAGAATGAAGATGTGTTTGCTCTCCACCTCAGATCCTACTGAGAACAGCATCAGGACACAGATGACAACGCAAACCTTTGGACTATCTGTGTGATGACTCCGTTCTGTCGGCTTTCGCTCTGGGAATGAGAATGGGTTTGAAAAATTCCGGTTCTTCTACATTGTCTATTTACCTCTCATCACATTTATCAGGAGTGTTTTATTATCTACATGCAGAATTATAATAGCGTGGATTTAACCTGATTTATTCGATAATTTCACTCCTTTCAACAGCAACCCCCCCCCCCCCCCACACACACACACACACACACACACACACACACTCAAATAAATAAATAAATAAAGAAGGAAATAAAACATATTTAGCAGCAAACATGGAACAGATTGAAGAACGCCTCGTGGAAAAGTCTGAAAATATGAGCATTTAGTCACCTGTGACTGCAGGGCTATTAAATATGCAGCAAGCATTTTAAACACGGGTGGAAATGGAAACGTAGCTTTAGAGGTGGTGATCGCATGAAGTGTCATGGTCTGCGTCTGTGTCTTCCTTCATATTTTTTTTTTATTAGTTTAGTTTATTTCAAACAAAGAAAACATACATTTTTTTAAAAAAATACCACAAACAGAAAAAATACATATCATCCCTTCTTCTGTGTTTGAAAAGGAGTAGGCTGAAGTGGAAACTTATATGTCCCTACCCCTTTATACAAGTAATTTTTACTTGTTTACTAAATCTAACATAAAACCGACATTAAAACAAACAAAATGGTACAAGTCACCAAAAACCACCAAATTATATGGAAAAAAAACAACAAAAGAAAAAAAAACATCTTTTTACAATTGATACAATTTACTTTTCCTTAGAATAAAGGACACTCACATAAATCATCTATTTTCTACTATATACTTGTTCAGAATATGTTTTTTATAATTCATTTTAAACACATTTATATTTGTACTTACTTTAATTTCTTCTTCTAAATTGTTCCATAATTTAACCCCAATTATTGTGATACACATCTGTTTTAATGTTGTTCTAAACTTATGTATCTTTAAGTTTAGTGTTCCTCTCAGGTTATATCCTCCTTCTCTCTCTGTGAACAGTTTCTGTATTTTATCAGGCATTAATTTATTTCTTACTTTATACATTATTTGTGCTGTTTTGTATTTAACCAAGTCCTGGAACTTCATTATCCGTGTTTTAATAAAAAGTTCATTTGTGTGATCCAAATATCCTGCATTTGTTATTAATCTGATAGCCCTTTTCTGCATTGTTGTTAATGTCTGTAAATGACTTTTGTACGTGTTTCCCCAGACCTCTACACAATAGCTCAAATATGGCAGTAGCATCGTATTGTATAACATATAAAGTGCTTTCTGATTAAAAATATACTTAGCTTTCCCCAATAAAGCAATGCCCCGTGCAAGCTTCCCCCTAACATATTTGATGTGTGGCTTCCAACAGATTCTGCTGTCTATGACCACCCCAAGAAATTTTATTTCATATACTCTCTCAATTTTTACATTATTAATTACTATATCTAATTCATTGTGTCTTCTTTCATTACCAAACAACATAAATTTTGTTTTCTCTAAATTTAGTGACAGTTTATTTACATCAAACCATTTTTTTAATTTATTTATTTCCTGTGTGACCACATCCAGGACCTGTTGCAATTCCACCCCCGAGCAAAAAACATTTGTGTCATCTGCAAACAATACAAACTTCAAAACTTGTGAAACCCTACAAATGTCATTTATGTACATTATGAATAGTTTAGGTCCTAAGACTGATCCTTGAGGCACCCCACATTGTATCTGTCTTAGTCCTGATTTATGTTGATTTATTTGCACGTATTGTTGTCTATTTGATAAATAACTTTTTATCCAGTCCAATACTATACCCCTGAAACCATATTTTTCCATTTTTCTCATCAATACATCATGGTTTACTGTATCGAAAGCTTTCTTCAGATCTAAAAACAACCCTATTGCATGCTTCTTTTTGTCAATGCATTCTGTTATTTCCTCATTAAGATCAATCAGTGCCTGGACTGTTGACCTATTATTCCTGAAGCCATACTGGCATTCCGTCAGCAACTCACATTGATCAACAAAATTATCGAATCTTTTAACAAACAGTTTTTCTAATATTTTGGAAAATTGTGATAGTATTGACACAGGTCTATAATTTGTAAATTGATGCTTATCTCCTGTCTTGTAAATAGGAATTACCCTTGCTACTTTCATGTTATTTGGAAAAAAACCCTTTTGAAAAGAAAGATTACAAATGTGTGTTAATGGTTTTACAATGCCCTCAATCACATATTTCAGTGTTTTCATGTCAATATCGTTCCAGTCTGTACTGGTTTTATTCTTCATATTTCTAACTATCTCATAAATCTCCTTCTCATCAACTGCTCTTAAAAAAACAGACTTTTTATTTCTTTCAACATACTCTGTGGCATCCGTTTGTATCTCATCAACTATTATTTTTTCCTCCAATTTAGATCCTATGTTTACAAAATATTTGTTGAATTCATCCACTGCTTCATTCATGTTTGTAATATTATTTTTTCTCTCTATAAAATGTTGTGGATAGTTATTATTCCCTGTCTCTTTCCTAATTACGCCATTTAATACTTTCCAGATGCCTTTTATGTTGTTTCTATTGTGCTCTAACTTTTTAATAAAATATTCACGTTTACAGCTTCTCACTATATTTATGAGTTTGTTTTTATATCTTTTGTACTTTTGTTCTGCTTCTGTCGTTCTGTTTTTTATAAATTCTCTGTAAAGTGTGTTTTTTTTATTGCATGCATTTTGTAGACCTTTGGTCATCCACGGTTTTTCTTTATACTTATTCCTCTGAATATTTTTGATAACTGGACATTTTCTGTCAAATTGACTTTTAAATATATTTAAAAAGGTATCATATGCTTGGTCTACTTCATTTTTTTCATAAACAATATTCCAATCTTGTTCTAATAGATCATTTTTAAGACTATTTAACCTCTGTTCTGTTTTCATTCTTTTATACATATAGTTAGTTCCTTCTGTTTCATTTTTATAATGACAGTCATAAGAAGCAAAAACCGGTAGATGGTCACTGATATCGCTTATTAATAACCCACTTTCCACCTTTTCTTCCATTATATTAGTGAATATATTATCTATTAAAGTAGTGCAGTGTAATGTTATTCTAGTCGGTCTGGTTATCAATGGAAATAAACCTAGACTGTACATTATATCAATAAATTCCTCTGTACTTTTGTTTTTATTTGGATTTAGCAAGTCTATATTGAAATCTCCACAAATAAACACTCCCTTCTGGTACAAATTTGTAAACATCTCCTCCATTTTATTCTTAAATGTTTCAATCTTAGAGCCTGGCGTTCTATATATACAGCTTACTAATATGTTCGTCTTCTTTTTCATGCTTATTTCTACTGTTACACATTCCATCACTCCCTCAATAGTAGTCGTCATCATTTCTACTTTTTTGTAATTAAGATTTTTGTCAATATAAAGTGCCACCCCTCCTCCTTTTTTTCTTATTCTGTCTTGGTGGATAAAGTCATATCCATACAATTCAAAATTTCCTTCCTTTTTATGTGTTATCCATGTCTCTGATATGGCAATGACCGTAAATGGTTTCTTGAATTGTGCTATATATTCCTTGATGGCGTCAAAATTTGCATATAAGCTTCTGCTATTGAAATGAGCTATTGTCAAACTATTTTCTGACTTCATCTTTATATTGAATTGTTCTTCATTGTAATAATTACATTCATGTATTTCATTATTAAAGAAATTGTAATCAGGATCAATATTGCTGTCAAAGTCCCAAAACCTATCTTTACAGCCTATATTTGTGTCAATATGTAGTTCATTTGTCATCCTGTCAATTGTAAATTTCTAATCTCCCTCACACTAATCATGTTTCAAAATCCAAATATCATTGAAAGATCAAGTCCTAAATGAAATTTCATTATCCTCATATTTTAATCTACACATTCCATTCCTCCATCCCATCAATTCTTTCACTGAAATTGTTCCAAATCTTCTTAACTTTTAATCACCAGTATCTTTGCTTCTTCTGGAGTTCCATTCAATTTAACAAAAATTTTACAATTTGCAGTCCAGGTACCCTGGATCTTTTTCTGCTTTCTCAGAAAACGGGCTTTCTTTGCAATTTCTGCATTATACTTTGTCAGATGCTCATTTACATAGACCTCAGATCCTTTCAACTTTTTTGCCTGCTTAAGGAGTGAATTTTTCATCTTTCTGCTCACAAATCTCATTAACACAGACACTTTTCCCTTCCTATTCCTACTTGATAAAACATGACATGCTTCAATGTTGTTCTCACTGATTTCAATACCCTTTGAGTGAAAGAAAGTTGTTACCTGCCTTTCCACATGATTCATATCTGTTTCAGTTGGTTCCTCCCCATTATTATTTGCTACTGCTCGAGCATATGATCTAGGTTTTATATCAACTCCTGTAATGACAACATCATTTATTCTTGAATATTGCTCTAGTTCATCCACTCGTTTTTGCAAAATATAGATTTGTTTGTCCTTCTCAGCATTTTGTTGTTTCAGTTTTTTTACTTCTTGTACCAAATCCATAATACTTTTCTGTTGTTGCCTGACTGTTGTAAGTTCTTCAGCCAGAAAGTCAAGTGATTTTTTAATTTCATCCACTTCGTCATTATTAATCCTCTTTGGTCCCATCTTGAAAAACTGTTACTATCAGCAGTTAAACCTGTTTCTTGGTAGCTTGTGTTGAGGCCTGTAGTCAATGACTCACCCAGTTGCTAATTGCTGATGTTGAATCCTTTAGCCCAGGTTCCTGAGTTGATGCCTGTAGCCTGTGGCTTTCCCAGATGCTGGTTGCTGGTATTTTTTCCTTTTTAGCCGTTAGTGTTTAGTAAAACCTGGGCTTCCGGGCCTATTGGCCTATGGTATATCCCAGAATCGTTGGTGGTGGTTTGTAGGCTGCTGCTGGCCTGGTGGTGGTTTGTAGGCTGCTGCTGGCCTGGTGGTGGTTTGTAGGCTGCTGCTGGCCTGGTGGTGGCTTGGTAGCTGCTGCTGGCCTGGTGGTGGTTTGTAGGCTGCTGCTGGCCTGGTGGTGGTTTGTAGGCTGCTGCTGGCCTGGTGGTGGCTTGGTAGCTGCTGCTGGCCTGGTGGTGGTTTGTCTCCTGATGTTACTCCATCCCTCTCTAGATTCCCTTCTGTGTCTCATAAGGCCCTCATGGGTCTTTTGTCTGAGTCTCAGTTAAAGTGTCTTATTTTGTTACCCTGTTAAGATCATTCCTCCCAGGTCAGCTCCAGCCTCTTTGTCCTCAGCTCAGTGTGTGTGTGTGTGTGTGTGTGTGTGTGTGTGTGTGTGTGTGTGTGTGTGTGTGTGTGTGTGTGTGTGTGTGTGTGTGTGTGTGTGTGTGTGCGTGTCCTCCCGAACTCAGTGTAAGTGTGGGTGTGTGTGTGTGTCCTGCCCCTGTTCGGTGTTTGTGTATGTGTGTGTGCGTATGCATGTCCCTTCCCCAGTTCAGTGTATGTAGGTGTGAGTTTATGTGTGTCAGTGTGTGTATGTGTGAGTCCTTCCCTCAGTCTTTAGGTTTAGTTTTTGTGTTTTAGGTTTACCTGTCCTCCTTTGGTCCTGTTTTCCCCATTTAGATAAATTATTGTCACCTGTCTTACCTCCAGCCCTCACCCCACACACCTGCTGCCATTTTCCCTAATTACTCCTCCCTGTGTATATAAGCCCTGTCTTGTCTCTGTCTTGTGTCGGTCCATTGTTGTATTTCTGTCAGCGTTCGTTCGTGCTCTGTCTGAGCTTTTTTGTCTCTCGGTCTTCGTGCTCTTAGTGAGCTTTTGGTCTCCAGTTGTTGGTGCTCTAAAGAGAGCTTTGGGTGTCCTGTCCTCCAGGACTTTTGGACTTTTGGCTCGCTGCCATTTTGGATTTATTTTTGTTTCTTCCTAAATAAAAGGATTTTTTCGTTTACCAACTTCTGCCTCGAGTCATCCTGGGTATCTGCATTTTTGGGTTCTAAACATTCCCACATCGTGACATGAAGAGGTGGAGAATTGGGGACAAATTCATTCATGTTAAAAAGTCTCTGAAATCCATTAAAACAATGTAAACACACTTTCTTAGACTGGACTTTTACTATTTTCTGAAGGCTGGATTTAATTTGAACTTTTTTGTTGTCATTTGTTATATAAAAATAAACCTCCCTATGGAACGCCCTCAGCAAAACTTAGAGCCCTGCAAAAATGTCTCTAGTGATTCAACACACACACACACACACACACACACACACACACACACATACACACACACACACACAACTAGAAATCACATTGTAGCTGCCAAACTTGTGCCCAAAATATTGAAAATATTCGAAAACAAAGAAAATATTTTGTCTAAACTGTGGAAAAATAAGATAAATGAACTGTAACGGGAGAAAAAGAAAAAAATTCTAAAACACACATCATAAGGGCACAAAGGCAGCACAAAACCACTCAGAAAGTCAACAAAAGGCTTCCTGTGAGACAGAATGACGGCCACATGAAATGATGACAGACAAGACGAGTCGATGCACAGAAAATCGAGCTGAGCTGCTGATGGATGATGGACGTCTCTTAAAAGAACAGATTAATGGACAAAACTGAGTGAGTCTGACAAAAGACACAAACTGCAGCTCTCTGAAACTGACAAAAAGGTCAAATGATTTAAGACAGACTGATAAATCAGACTGATACAAACAAGCTGAAAAAACGCACAGAGGGTTGTTTATCAGGCGAGGTGATGGAGAAAGTCTGTGATTAATGTGTTGTGTTTCTGACACCGTCTCCTGTCTGTTGGTCCACACATCGGAGACGATAAATAACTGTAAAAGTCGCAGTGACATTTCCCACAATCAGAGCAGAGATGGCTAAAAGTGTGATCATCTGTGAAGCTGAAAAGGTTTTTAACTATTCTGTCCTCACCCAACCCCCGTGGCAAGCAAGAAGGAGAAGACCGCTTTGTCTCTCACCCTGCAGACAGTAAAAAAAAAGTATCGGTAACAAATTTATCATTTATATAAACTGTAACAAAACATAAATAATAATAATCAGCAGCCTAACATAATTATGTTGAATATTTGTAGCTGATTTTTCAGTAGTATACATTTTTCCTTTTCTCTCACTGATAATAATAACAATAATAAAGAATAATGCATGAATTTATACGTGAGGAAACAGAAACTGAAACTTAAACATCATTCAGCGCTGTAATGGCATCAACTGCTTCGAGGAGGGAGGATGTACCGTTTGGCTGGTCGCGAGTCATCCAAACATTGGTAGTGGTGTGTGAGTATGTCAGGAGTGGGTGTGTGATGTGTGTAGGATTTGTTTGTCTAAATGTATTATTGAGAAAAGCACAAGAAAAAGCCAAAAGACTGGGACTACAAAGAACTACAATTTGCAGGAAAATGATGTCAAAGCAGGTGATTGGGGGAGTGATAATCATGTGACAGTCCACGATGACAACGTGATGACGTTTATTCTAGCGTGTGAAGCCCTGGCCTTGTTCGAGATGAGCCAGTTCTGTGCAGATTAGATCAACGGTGATCGGCGAGCAGTGCATGCCGGTGAGATTTGTGCCCGGCTTGACGCCGACTTGCTCTGACGTCATGCCTACGTAGTTAAAGATAACCTCGTGAGATCAAAGAGGCCACAGATTTTGGAGCAAGGCGCTGCAGTTGCTCTCCACCGACTGCAAAACCTAGGGGATGACAGGAAACACCTGGCTCTCACCTGATCTAAGATCTGATTGGTTCACATTTTGATCCGAACATCCGGTGGTAGAATATGAAATGTTAGTTGGTCACATGTATTCTGCAAATCATGTTACGTTGATGATGACAACTATATGGGCCAAAAAGAGAAATGTGTTTTGTTTTCTTTTGTCACGTTTTCTATGAGCACACTAAACCTACAGCTGATAAACTTTACTTATTATTACAGTCATGTCTTCTGTTTTCCAGGCAAGGCGCTGCTCAACTTGAACAAGGCCACCTGCGAGCTGCAGATCAGAATGACACAGCGTCTGTGTCTGAATGAAAACGCTTTTCTTATTTGTGCATTTTGTTTGTTTTTTGCAAACTCATTTGCAGAAATATGCAGCGCTCTGGCACATGTTCAGTGTGTGAGATTAACTCCTCCAGTTTAATATGCAAAACTAACTTTTGTTCTATCTTATATACTTTCAGATCTACAGGCATTTGAACACAGATATGCAAATGGGAGCACCGGCGCTCATGCTGGTGTTAAAGGGTTAAAGAATTTTATACAACACTATGATGATAAAATACAAACAGCTGTATGTTATCTATCATGACATTTATCAAATAGGGTTATATATTGGGAAAAAATATTAACTTAAAAAAGCAATTAAAATAATAATTAACTCATTCACTGCTGTTGACGACGACTTAAGTCGTCATTTTAAATCCAACCGTTCACTGCCAATGACAACGTCATCATCTGCATGTTTTTACTGTTTGGGCATCAGAACGAGTCCCGGCACTGAGAGAACAAATATCTCAGCTCTAAAGCCAATCTTCATCCGCATAGGTCCACGTTATGTGATCAGGGAGCAGAAAATCCATGTGTTAGGAGATCATTTTGGGCCATTCCTGTAAAAAAAGTGAGGAGCGAACCGAAAAAGCTTCTGCCGATCACAATTCGACAACGGATTATGAAAGAATGGATAATGCTCGAAACGCGCGGATTCTTGCTGATGTAAGAGGTGAGTCTCTGCTTTGTTTTGGTTGTTTTGGCGTTGACATCATCCTAGCGCGCAACAATCTGTGACTCTTTAAAAAACAGTAAAAACGGTGAGAAACGCTGCCAGCGAAGGCCTTTAGAGATCAGGAAACGGCTGGCAGTGAATGAGTCAAACACTCAAAATTGTCGATACTGGTACCGTTAATTAGCAGTATCGATTCTTAGGTACCGGGAATTGGTAACATCGATTCAAATGCCAAAGGTACATTAGTAGTTATTTTCACAAATTTTAGTCATGTGATTATAGGAAAATCTTTTAAAAAATGTGTCTTTTATTAGATATACTGACATCTGTTTTTTCTTTGACAAAACATTTTATTTTTATGTAAAAAAAAAAAAGCTAAGCTGATTAGACCACAATGTTATAATAATTTACCTTCTAAAGTCATCAACAGCAGTTCTAAAGGCTTGTGTTGATCTCGCCTGGTTAAATCTGCAAGACTTTTGTTCTGTTTTTCGTGTGTGTGTGTGTGTGTGCTGGGACGTAATTTTGGGGGGGGGGGACGGGTGGGACATGTCCCCCCCACTTTTTCAAAAGGCAGGTTTGGTCCCCCGCACTTTTTTCTGTCCAAAAACAATGTTACGCTCCATTGATTTGGTTGAGCACTAGGACCGAAACGGAAACCGGTTTACTATTAGACCCGCCCAAAATCTAATCTATTGGCTCTGCTGATACTTGCTAACGTATTATTGGCTGTTGCTGCTGTCACTCAAGTTGTAAACAGTCAACGTGCTCACGTTGTTTTGCTAGTTTGGAGCCGCTAGGGAACACCGGTACTGAGTCACATCGTCAACTAGACGCTGTGTAATATCAGAGCTCAGCTCAGCTTCCATTACATAACATTTGAATAAGTGTTCATTTGTGAGTCTTTGGTAGTTAGGCACAGCCAGGAGGCAGCATGTCAAGAAAACGAAAAGTGGATATAAGAGACTTCTTTCAAAGTCAAAACGTAAGTTGGAACATGTGACACCCCTGCATTAAGCTCAGACTCACCTCCTCCTTCACAAACATACTCAAAACTAACTTTTACAAACTCATCTCCTCCACATAACTGACTCCTCAGACACAATTTATTCGTATTACTATAATTATTATTTTTTTTATTATTACTATTATCATCATAACTATTATTACTAGGGATGCACCGATCAGGTTTTTTGCTGCCGATCACCGATACCGATATCAAAGAATGCTGATCACCGATACCGATCACCGATACCGATCACGTGGATTGGCCAGAAATTTTCTACAACATTATAATGAGTGCTACAAACTACATAATCTGGGAATAAAGGAAATGTAACCTAATCTAAAATGGTCTGTATTAGGGTTGTCACGGTGTGAAAATTTAACCTCACGGTTATTGTGACCAAAATTACCACGGTTTTCGGTATTATCGCGGTATTTTTTTTAAACGTGCTACATTTTCACACAATTAAATAAACCCTGTATGTCAGGAAATATTGTCCTCAGTTTGTGTCTAAATTTTGCCTAAAATGTGTTATTTTGTAATTATGTTGTTTATTTGTTTACATTTTTCCCCTTTAGTCTTTAAAATACCAATATTTGCCCATAACTTCTTATTTTATGTCTGTTTGATGTCATCATTTTAAAAATCTTAGATCAGATGATACTCAGTACTCAAGTAGCCTTCTAATCAGATACTTTTTTTTACCCTTACTTGAGCAATCAGTATATCAGGAAAATATTGTCCTCGGTTTGTGTTCTTCCAGGGAGCTTTGCAGATGTGGGAAAATGTCATCAGGCAGTAATCGTTGTTAAATTCATAATTATTCTCGGAGAGAGACCAACTCTTATCTGCCCCTGGGAGCCCCGTAATGCGTAGCGTCATTTCAACATGGGGGTGTCCGCGACACGGTTTATATGCAGGTAGCGGCGCTGCGGCTGCTTTATATAGCGACTCGTTGCATTCTCCCTCAACCCAAATCCTCGGATCACGCATTTTAGCTAAAACGCTAACGTTAACTTGCCTTGCGTTGACTGTAGAGTTGTGGGTGATGGTCACGCAGATGTGTCATGAGATTTGAAGCGTTGCTGCCTTTCACAGACACTTTTTCTGCTCGTGCTGCAAACAGGATAGCCGTCCGTCTTCTATAAACTCCCTCGGCATTCTTCAAATATCTAAAATATGCCCGTACTTCCGACTTTGTCTTCTTTGAGGGATAATAAATGTCCTCCTGAGCGCTGCCGTCTCCTCCTTTGACCATTATTTCAGCTTTAGCTTCAAGAAAGTTTTGTTGTAAGCAAAGCGTGCGTCTGTGCCGCCGGCAACTTCAGCCGATGATACGGTGGCTGGTAAGGGTCACCGCGCCTACACCGCAGCCACAGTAAACCCACCAAGATAATATAGTTTTTTAAAAAACAAGACGGTTATTATTATTGTCAACTTTTTTTTTTTACCGGGGTTTACCGCTACACTGGTTACCGTGACAACCCTACCTGATCGGTTTGCTTTGATCTATTTTGAAAATTCCGATCAAAACCGATAGGGGCGCTATCGGCCGATTACGATCAAATGTCGATCCATCGGTGCATCCCTAATTATTACTAGTAGTAGTAGTAGTGTAACTTCAAAACTTTTATCATTTAACTTTATTGTAAACCTATCTATTGCAATGTATATTTTCACATTAAAAAGCTCTGAAAAATGAACAGTATCATCATCGTCAACAGATTTTTTAAGCTTAATGTCAAAGATGGACACTTTTCATTAGATTTATCTTATTTTTTCCATTTATTTTTTGTGTGTTGAAATGCAACAACTGTTTAAACACTTTAAAGGGAAAAAACATATTTAATATGTTTTTATACACTCAAATGTTAGGGTGATGATCATGTGTAAAACATTAGTTCAGCATGTCCTCTAACACAGCAAATGAACAAACGGCCAGATCTCAGGAGGGACCGTTTATGTATAAATAATTTTTATACTTTTGACTAGGCCTGGGAAAGTAACACATTTTGCTGGACGATATTTTGTCCAACAAATTGTTGATGATAAACGATATCATTGCCAACATTATCTAGACCAAAATAACCACTAATATAATGTTAATATATCATAATAATGCAAGTACACCCTTTAAAATGCAACAAATAAACCTTCATTTAACATTGAAATGTCCAGAACCAGAACTTCTAAATGAATAAAAATAACAAACAAAAATTAAATAAAAAAGGAATCTCACTCCCTGTTAGAAAATGTTGCACCAAAAACAATAAAAAAAGACCCAAAACAATAAATACAATGGCCTATCCATTGTCAACAGCCAAAACTGCACTTCAATAATGATAATAAATAAAAATAATAATAGAGTTGTAGATTTTTTAACTTTGATATATATATATATATATATATATATATATATATATATATATATATATATATATATATATATATATATATATAGGATGGAAAAATTATTGAGATGGGCACGTGACGTGTCAAGGGGTCTTTACATAACACCCCCCACCCCAAATCCGCACAAGCCTGCTGTGTCCCCCCCCACTTCTGAAATCAAAATTTCATCCCTGTGTGTGTGTGTGTGTGTGTGTGTGTGTGTGTGTGTGTGTGTACTCCACACGTTAATCATATGTCCAACAAAAAATCAGCACAATGGAGTAAAAGTTAGCAAACAGAAATGGATAAATAACCAGACCTTTACAGACACCCCCTACCACACACGCACGCACACACACACACACACGCACACACACACACACACACACACACACACACACACACACACGCACGCACACACACACGCACACACACACACACACACACACACACACACACACACACGCACGCACGCACGCACACACACACACACACACACACACACACACACACACACACACACCCCTCACAGGAATGTGAGTGAGCCAGAAGTGATTAGCAGAACAGAGGTTTTCACCCTGTGGGGGAAGCAAAACTTGTTTGGCTATCACATTACTGCATAATGCTCCATTAATAGAATGCTAATCATATGGAAAGTAGATGATAATTGAGCAGGATTCAATTCTAACCAACAGATGGTTTCCGTAGAGCTGACATTGTGCCTGTGAAAGCTGTAAGAGGACTGCTTTTGCTTGTGTTGGGGCTGGCACGGGTACCTGTTGAATGAGCACATCAGTCTGCAGAAAAGAAAATAATTTGGCATGCAAAAATAACTCAACCTGGTCTAGAGTGTAAGACGGTCTACCACTGGCTCAGTGCCGCTCTCTCAGTCCGCCAGGCGACGCCTCCTTCGGAAGCGTTTCCCTAACAGGAAATGTGGATGAAATAAGTCTCCACCCATGCCTTGACTCCCACTTTAAGGACACGTACTGGCCACCACCTAGTTACTCTATGCATATAAAATATTTTTCGGCAAAGACTCTGAGGATTTGGGGAACTTCTGCCACCTACAGGCTTGGCATACCAGTGAATGTGGTTCAAAAAGCACCGGATTTTCTTTCTGAAAACAAGATGGTGTGAACTGAAGTTGTTTGATGAGTGGAGAGGATGTTCGATTCTACAAAAACCGACTAGTTGTGTAGCCTCACTAGGGTTGAAGGAAGCTAGTGCATAAGTCCAGCGGTCACTGGGTTAAGGATGAAGACACCCTGGACAGGTCTTCAGTCCATCATGCCATACGATAAGCAGTGACACCAAGGGACACTTTAGAAGCACCAGTTAACCCACCATGCATGTTCTAGGTACGTCCACACAGAAGAACCACGGCTGAGATTTGAACCATCAATCCACTATTTTAAAGTTAAGCAATCTGTAGTTTTTACTGTTGATCTCTGAAAACTTTCATCGAAATGTTGTTGAAACTGAATAAAATGATGTCCAGTTGTTGAAATATATTAGCGGCTTTCTAACACATAACCATTAAAAACAGGTCTAAAGGCCTCTTCCCCGGCATCACCTTCCAGCCTCGCCGTCGGTATGTCCATCGGGGGTCCCAGCGGAACCTCCATCTCAATGGCTCCAAAGGAATACCCTCCTTCTGGTCCACGATTTGCTGGCGGCTACCCAGGAATACCTGCCGAGCTGTCAACTCCAGCGTGTTAGCCCGGCTGGCTAGTCAGGCTAATGCTCCTGTCACCAGGGACTTCCGCACTGCTAATATTGGTCTTCTCAACATTCGCTCCCTCTCTGGTAAAGGACATCTCCTCCAAGACACCATCAAGGACCGTAAGCTACACTTTCTTTGTTTGAACGAAACTTAACCCGGTGATTTCTCACAACTCCTCCCGGATTTGTTTACATCTCCAAACCACGTGGGTCAGGCCGCGGTGGTGGTCTCGCGATACTCTATCGCGAGACTTGGAAGGTCCTTCCTGTAAGCCTTCCTCCTCTCACCACTCAGGAATGCCTCACCTGTCAACTCTCCGGCCCGACCCCCACAATAATTGCCACTGTTTATCGTCCCCCCAAGTTCAGCTCCAAGTTTTTAAATGAACTCTCTGCTCTTTCATCCCATCTGTCCGCCCTTTCCCCAAATGTAATTTTACTTGGTGATTTTAATATTCATATGGACATTACGTCCCTTTCCCATCAGCAAAGACTTCTCCTCATCTTTGGACAGCCTCAGTTTTCATCAATATGCCAATTTTCCCTCTCACATTAAATGTCACACCCTGGATTTAATCTGCTGCTCCGGCCTGACCCCCTCCAACTGTACAGCTGACCCGCTCCCTTTCACGGACCACTTCCTCATCTCATTTTCTGTTCCCCTCTGTCTCTCCATCATCAAGTCACCCCGTATTATTTCATTTCGTAATATTAAGGACATTGATCTAGCCTCCCTTTCCTCCAGCTTTGCCACCCTGACCCCAAATTTATCCTCTACTGCCGATGATCTTGTAATTCAGTACAATAACGGTCTGGTTTCTATCCTTAATTCATTTGCTCCCATCAAATCCCGCTCTGTACATTTTACTCGGTCTACTCCATGGTTCACCCCTGCCCTACGCTCCTTCAAAGCTACTAACTGGAGGCTTGAAAGACTCTACAAGAAAACCGGTCTCACCATCCATAAAGACTTATATTCTGCTCAGATTTCTCTCTACAAGGACTCCATCTCCCATGCCAAATCACAGTATTACTCCGGTCTCATCTCCTCCAACTCCAGCAATACTAAAACATTATTTTCCATCATGAATGGCATTTTTCAGCCTCCCGACTCTTTACCCATCCATCTCTACTCTTCAGAAACCTGTGACTCTCTCCTTTAGTTTTTTAATGATAAGGTCAATAGAATCCATCTGTCTTTACCTCATTCCTCCCTCCCTCCCCTGATTTATTTGAACCCTCCATTCAGTTCTCCTCCTTTGAACTTCCCTATCCCTCAGAACTATTAGATTACATCACCAAGTCCAAACCTTCCTCCTGTCAACTAGATCCCCTTACAACAGTTTTAGTTAAATCCTGCCTTTCCTCCCTGCTCCCCTTTATAACAGCCATTATTCATTCCTCACTATTCTCTGGTACGGTCCCCTCCCTATTCAAATCTGCTTCAGTCAGCCCTATTCTAAAAAAACCTGGTTCAGATCCCAATGATTTCAATAATCTCCGTCCCATTTCCCATCTTCCCTTCATTTCCAAAGTCCTCAAGAAAACTGTTGCATCCCAGCTGCACTCCCATCTCACCCGCAATAACCTTTATGAACAGTTTCAGTCTGGCTTCAGTCCCCACCACAGCACAGAAACAGCTCTCATCAAGATCACTAATGACCTACTCATTAGTGCTGCTGATTCTGGTTTAATCTCCATTCTCACTGAGTGCGTTTACATGCAGCCAGTAACCCTTTTAAAACCCGAATATTCACAATAACTCGGTTCCGCACGGCCATGTAAACACTGCCAAAAACCCGGATATGCTCATAACCGGGTTTTTAAAAACCCGGTTACTACACCTGGGGTAACCCTTTTCTAACCCGAATGTTTGGTCGCGTAAATGCATATCGGGATATCCCCATCAAAGCGTGTGTTCTGCGCATGCTCTGTTCGCAAGGAATCTTGGTCTTTTGAGTAGCGAGACGTCTTGTATGCGCCAGAATACCGGAAGTAAACAAAAAGTTGGGAGCAACATGGCGAGTCGCGGCACAGCACCACACTTTTGGAGTGACGAGGAAACTAAAGCGCAAAGAAACGCGGTCGCTATCTCTTCCGAACTGGGAAACATGTTGTTGTTTTCACAGATACCGGAACAAGAAGAACCGGAAATGAGGCATATTGCGTCTGGACGTAGTCCATACGTCCTGACGCTACCTCAACATCCGCATTTAAATCGGGTTATGCAAGTTTGGGGTAACGCTTTCTATTTATGCTTGTAAACGGGTTATTCTGATCAACTCAGAAACCCGAATACCGACCTTAACCCAATCATAACCCGGATATTGGCTGCATGTAAACGTAATCACTCTCCTCGATCTGAGTGCTGCCTTTGACACCATTTCTCATCGCATCCTCCTCAATAGACTCTCTTCCTTAGGCATCACTCACACCCCCCTCCGCTGGTTTCAATCTTACCTTACTGGCCGCACTCAGTTCATCCAGTTAAAATCCTTTTCCTCAAAACCCTCCCCAGTCAAGTCAGGTGTACCCCAGGGCTCTGTCCTGGGGCCCCTCCTCTTAATAGTCTATCTCCTCCCTATCAGCAACATCTTCCGCAAATTCAATATCCAGTTTCACTGCTTCATGGATGACACCCAGCTCTACATTTCCATTAAACCCAACTCAACTCTCCCACCATCCTCCCTTACCCTCTGCCTCTCAGAAATCAAATCATGGTTCACCTCTAATTTCCTCAAACTCAACTGCAATAAAACTGAACTTCTTCTAGTTGGCACTAAATCCACCATCTCAAAATCTGACAGCTTTTCCTTAACTATTGACAGTGCCATAGTCTCCCCCTCCCCTCAGGTCATGAGTCTGGGTGTCATCCTCGACAGCTCACTTTGTTTTCAAGCTCACATTAATAACATAATTCGGTCAGCATACTTCCATCTTCGTTCCATAAACCGTCTCCGCCCCTCCCTTACCCCTCACACTGCCGCCATTCTTGTCCACAGCCTCGTCACCTCCCATCTCGACTATTGCAATTCACTTCTTTATGGTCTCCCCAACAAACTCCTTCATAAACTGCAACTGGTCCAGAATTCAGCAGCCCGTATTATCACCAGAACCCCTTCCTTTCACCACATCACCCCGGTTCTCCAACAGCTTCACTGGCTCCCAGTTCAATCCAGGTGTCCATCTTCAAAATTCTCCTCCATACCTTTAAAGCCATCCATAACCTCTCTCCTCCATATATCTCAGACCTTATAAGTATTAACACCCCCTCCCGTTCTCTCAGATCTTCTTCTTCCATCCATCTTGTGGTTCCTTCTGCCCGTCTCACTACCATGGGGAGCAGAGCTTTCAGCCGCTCTGCTCCTCATCTCTCGAACTCACTCACCCCAGACATCAGGGACATCGACAGTTTTACCCTTTTCAAAACCGAACTCAAAACACGTATGTTTAAATCTGCCTATGACCTCTGATTTTATTGAACAGTTTCTCTCTTTGTTTTTTCTTCTTTGCATTTCATTGTTGGTTTAATGTATTTTCTGAAGTATTTTCTGTCAAGTGACCTTGGGTGTTCTGAAAGGCGCTTTTAAATAAAATGTATTATTATTTTTATTTTAGCCGAGTGGTATTGCCGTAGTATGATGACGTTATCAGCAGGTGCAGGATCTCGAGCGATTCGCAAACCGCAGCACCAGAAAACTAGCATCAGCATTGCATTCTCTCGATGGAGTTACCTGAAGGACCATCAAAGGTGGAGGAGCCACGTCGAGGTCTCATGCTTCTGCTCCGCAGGAAACAACATTTACCGTAATGTTTTTTAAACTAGCGACAATCACGGCAATGTGGTGTAAAACTACCCTAAAATGTATGTATGTACTGCCCCCTAGTGCCAGGAAACTACACACTGCCACTTTAACAGAAAAAAACATCAAGAAATGGACTAAATATCAAACACAATTTCAAAAACCACAGATTTTGTCTCCCCATATGTCACCAAACTTGTTAAATCTTCTGAAAAGTGTTGTGTTTTTATTAGTACACTAAAACGTTTAACCTGAGCCTCAAGCTGCAGAGTTAAAGTGGAAAGTGTCAATAAGTTCTGATTTGACTGTGGTGTTTTTATACACAAAGTAAAGTAATAATACAGAAAAAAGCAGCTCAAGGTCATTCTCACCTTTACACTGATGAGTAAAATTGTCAGAAATGTTACAGGGTTGAGTGCACTCATGTGGAAGCATACATTTGTCAGTTCCTGAAGCTGCAGGAAGCCACAAAAGGCGCCAAGGCCTCGCAAGTCCTCAGTAATAAAACTGAGAGGGAAAAAATCACCAGATATTTTTGTTTTTCTACACTTTAGTTATCACACCACTCTTAACAGCTGATTTACTTGATCATGTTTGATGTTCATACATGTTGAAAGCAACAAAAGGAGCCTTGGAGCTCCTCCTGACTCTTCCTTCACTCTCGGCCATTTGCTGGTGAATAATTGCTGATCTCTGTTTCTCATTAATACAGAAGCTCTGTGGGTCTCATGAAATATGTATAGTGGACCATGCCTCTTGCTGACACATTCACTCGCTTGCAGCAACGAGCTACACGTCTGCCCCAAACCTCACTCTCATGCTACTACAAACAGAAATCTAACTTCAGTTTTAATCTGAAACAAGAAAAATGTCAAAAAATGATATTCCCAGATAGTTTATTTAATCCAATGCTTCACTAGCCTGCAAGGGCCCTTGAGAAATGATTTAAACACAAACACAAAGACTTTTTTATTATTATGCAACAAAAGATCAGGGAACTAAAATAAAAAGGAAATATTTTAAAATAATTGATTTCATTCAAGTACATCCAAAGGAGAATCTTTTTTCACACAAAATAATCAGCCAATTTATTAAACACAATTCAACATTTTATCAAATACCCTTTAATAGAGTGTAGAAGTCTATTTTAGCTGAATATTTCATATTTTTGTAGCGGATAAAGGCTAAAGCATGCAAACTACTATTTTATTTGTTTTCAACACTTTTCAGATGCATCAGAGCCACATGAGGAGGAAAATAGGCTAAGAACTAACCTTGGAACAATGTTCAGTTATCTTATTTTAATCACCAATACAATGGATATAAACTTTCTCACCAGGATGGCTGAATTTAAAGGATTTAGGATTACTGGAGGCAACAATAATATGCTCATTGTGTTGAACTGATAGAAAAGCTAATATTTCCAAAAGTCTTAAAGGAGATGGTGTTTTGGGAACAGCTGGGGTCCAAATGAACAGATTATTAATTTCTAATCCAGACCCACTTTGGAACGGCACTGGAGGAAAAACAGCACAGAAATAAGATAATTTGGCCCCAAAAAGGAAAGAAGACAA
Source organism: Nothobranchius furzeri (assembly GCF_043380555.1). Taxonomy (NCBI): domain Eukaryota; kingdom Metazoa; phylum Chordata; class Actinopteri; order Cyprinodontiformes; family Nothobranchiidae; genus Nothobranchius; species Nothobranchius furzeri. The sequence continues at coordinate 74,715,752 of NC_091743.1, forward strand.
AGAGTTAACCAAACAAGAAGCCCAGGATGGTGACCTACTTCCTGATGAACAGGAGGGTCTAGAAGTAGTTTGGTAAGAAAGCGCCGGCCCCTTTGGGTGGAAGCATCAGTACCTGAGAGGCCCAAACAAACACCAGCACAGCTGAGCTAAATCAGTATTAATTAGTTAGAAAGTGATGGTGAGAAATAGGTCGGCTCAGGACACGTAAACGCGAACCATCATCTCGCTGTTCTGATGCACCACCGCCGCTCTCCAGGAGACGGACGCGGTTTCCTCTCCTCTCCAAAGCTCAGCCAGTCTGTGCACGGCATCAGCCAAGTGTTGAGTTTTTAGTATGTTTGAGAGCCACATCTGTGATCTTCTTGTTTAGAATTACCAGCAGCTCTTCTGTGTTAGCTTGCTCAGATGAAAGCAATCCACTCTCTTTGCTTTTGTGTACTTTTCTTCCATCCACGTGTAATTACCTTCTGTGTGTCGGTGTGATGGACAAAGCTTGTGTGGCTGCTGGTAGGAAAGGTTTTCCGAGTCATGATTTCTGGGGATGAAGCAATCTCACTTCTCTGTTTTAAAAACCCGCTAAACATTAACAGCTGACAACTAATTTATATTTGAAGGAATTGAATTTTTCGCACTCAGCTGATGGCTGACTTGCTTTCAGAATATTGGTCTTTTGTTTTTTACATCACTGCTGCGAGGAATCTGGAGGTACTATTTGATGATGGTTTTAAATTTGACATGCAGGTTAGTGCTGTGGTCCAGTTGCAAACCACAAACCCAAGGTAACGGGTCAAAACCACTTTAGTCCTTGTGATCTTCTACAAGTCTGTTGTTGAGAGTGTAATCTCTTCAGCCATCGTCTGTTGGGGTAGTAGCATCAGAAGCAAGGACCTGAAAAGGCTCAACAGCCTAATAAAAAAGGCTGGTTCTGTTCTGGGGACGACTGTGGAACCACTGGAGGGGATGATGCAAAGAACAATTCTCCAGAGAATCAAGAAAATGATGGACAACCCTGAGCATTCTCTTCACAAGACTGTCCGACAATGGAAGAGTGTCTTCACTCAGAGGCTTCTTCAGTTTCGCTGCAACACTGACCGCTACTGGAGATCCTTCCTGCCAACAGCCATTGTAATTTACAATAACTCTTTGACAACTTGATTATTATTATTATTCTGAGCTACTTCAGCAATCAATTTCCCTCTGGGATTAGTAACGTATTTTTGAATTGAACTGCATTGAATTGAGACCCCGTGTGAGCGCCCGTGTGCGTACACGTGTCATGTAGGGTTTTTGTACTGACCACCGCAGAAGCCACTACCCGCCCCCCATTGCCTTGAGAGGTGCAGAGGATCACCACGAGAGGACCAACTAGCAGCCTTGCCAGAGGCCCAGGAGGTCATAACGGTGAGCCCTCAGGCCCCACCAGCACTAGGGTAGGCTGAGCTCAGACATCAGAAGCCCAAGACCCGAGGGGTGCCAGACTCAGGCCTGGGTTTCTATTACCAGTGACAGTTCTGTAATAGTTCCCTCTCTTCAGGTTAGGAGTGGGGCTAGGTGTCGATAGCCCTCAATCATTTCAATCATCCATCAATATTCAGTCAGAAAATCTACAGTTCTGTAATAGTAACCACCTCTGCTGTGATAACGTCACATCTCAGCCACCATAATCTGGTCATGTGAAGCTCATGATCCTGGTGAGAAATTATGTTTTCCCCATATTCTCATGAAAACTTTAAAGGAACTTTATGGAGTTTTGAATTTTTATGCTCGCGATTGCCCCCTCAGGCCAAAAGCGTAACGGCAGCTTCAATAGTAGGCTCATGCACGGGGCGCGCATGCTGTACGTGCACACTCCTTATCAAAAATAACAGCTGAGACAGTCCTGTGTGTGTGTGTGTTGCCCGGAGGACAGAGGACAGGAGAACGTGCAGCTAATTAATTAAATAATTTGGTTCTGTACCATTCTCTTCAGCACAGCCGACAAAGGTTTATGATGGGTCAGTCCTCCTGCATGCTCAGATCATGCCCTTCCCTTGCTTGAAAAATTGTTCCAAAATGAAAGTTGAACCCACATCTTTTTTATCTGTGAATTCAATGCCGTTCGGCGAGTCTCAAATGAAAATTTGGGCATCTTACTGTGAAAAAATATACCATTAATGTAAAACAGAAACTCTAAACTATGTTCACACTCCAAATCAAACCCGGGTCTCCTGCACAAGAGCCCGGTGTCTAACTAGGTGAGCTAAAGCACCAATGACATCCTTGGTATCTGTAATATTTATATCCTTGATGACAGCTAAAACAACGTTCAAAGAACGATTTGGAGCGAAAATGGCTATTTTGTTGCTAATTTGCAGGAAATATCTGGAAGAAAGTAGCTAAAGGTCCTCAGAAATGTAGCTAGGTTCATCACTAGGCGTTAGGAACAGCGACAAAGTCGCTGAGTTGGCACTACCTCACTCTCTGCTGCTAAAGCTACTGATAGCAAATGCTACGGGCTATGCCTGAGCGTGAACGTGCATGAAGCAGCCTGCTCGACCCAAGCAACTCTCTTTTTCTGTGATTTTACAGAAAAACAGGCAATCACAGTAAAAATGCCAGGGCTCATTCTACAGGACCAGGACATTGCAGGAGAATGTATGAAGAAGAAATTTATTATTTCTATACAGTAATCCCTCGCTACTTCGTGGTTCGTTCATCGCGGATCCGCTGCTTCGCAGATTTTTTTCTTTGGAGCATTTTTCAGGGGGAATTCGCGGTATTTTTCACTGATTCGCGGTATTTTTCTATGCGAAATATCAAGAAATTCATTTTTTTTTCATCAATTTCATCATAAAATGCACTTTTTGTAATAAAACTAAAAAAACCAAGTAAAAAATTTTTTTTTCTTGAGTTTTACCCACAAAAAGAGAATGTGATCATATGATAATTCAGTATAGTACTGTATGTCAGACAGGTCGGCTGGATTCGGGAGCTGAGCTTGTAGGGAGCGTGGTTTCACAGACGCGGAAGTGATAGCGTTGGTGAAACGCCGGCTGATCTAGGAAACCCCCGAGCGTTCGAGCGTCAACGAAGTCACACGGAAATTTCCAGAAGTAAGTAAGATAACTTACTATGAGCTGATAGTTCGTTGGATTGATCGGTAGGTTGGAAACTCTGATCATGAATCTGAAGAAACGATGACTGAGTGGTGAGCTGGAAAGGCGACTTCCGTTTATAGTCGCGGTTTGTGACGTAGATGCGACGTGGAGGGAATCCCCGCGAGGGGCATGCTGGGAGTCCCTACTTCGCGGATTTTCACCTATCGCGGCCAGGTCTGGAACGCATCTACCGCGATAAACATGTTTTGGCTGTCAAACTTCCATAATGCCCCTTTAAACTGGACCGTTTATGTTTCATCATGAATGCACGGCTGATGTCAGCAATCACACAATGACGCAGCCAAATAAACTTTTTCACCATGATTTAATGTTTGCTTTGCTTCTAGTTTTCAGCCAGAAATCAAACAAAACTTCAGATCACACGTTCAGCAGACTTCTACTGAGAATAAAGAGCAGATGCTGTGAGTCAGGCTGGCTGGAGGTGACCGGATTGACAATGAGCAGACATGTATTGTGCTCTGGTGATTCTTCCACTGTTCAAGGCAGACTGAAGAAGTAAGTGCTGCTGCCAGCTGCTGAATGGGATCCCTTTGTCTGAGGAGGACATGTGATTGGTTCGTATCCAAGGACAGCTGATACCAGAGGCATTAACAAACCCAGAAAATATTTCTTGCTTGGACTAAAACATAAAATGTTAAGAATAAGACTAAAAGGCTTCGCAGTGAAGCTACAGCCTTGTGACAGTTTTAACAGTACAATCATAACTCAGCAGCTGTAGGTAAAACACCGAGTGATCACTTCTTTATTCTAACTCCACATTTCTATTAACACTAAACAATTCTTCTTGTATTTGAAGCTTTCCATTCTTGTCTTTCTGCATTCAATTCAATTCAAATTTATTTATATAGCGCCAAAACACGACAAGTGTCATCTCAAGGCACTTCACATAATAAACATTTCAATACAGGTCAGTTCAGTAAGCCAATCAAAAAAAGTTTCCTATATAAGGAACACAGCAAATTGCATCGAGTCACTGATTTGCAGCAATCCTCATACTAAGCAAGCATGCAGTGACAGTGGAGAGGAAAACTCCCTTTTAACAGGAAGAAACCTCCAGAGGATCCTGGCTCAGTATAAGAAGCCATTAGTGAGCACAGGTTTAATTAACTCTACATAATAATGGTTATTTTTAAGTTCTCAAACACAACATTTAAACTTGGGTACTAAAGACTAAAGGCTCAAATATATTTAATCCAACCTCAGTTTTTCTCCAACAGTCACTGCACTCAAGTAGCTTTCACAGCCAGCAGGAACTAGTTGAGACAAAAAAACAAAACAAACAAACATAATATTTATCCTGGCAGCAAACTGGTCCATACAACAGTAAAGTGTGCACAACAAATTTCTGAAGGTTTTCTCAGTGGTTTTAGCTTTGGGATGAGTGTTCCACTTTCCAGGTGGAGTAGCTAGTGCAGATGGGAAAAACAGGAACCGGAGTTCCAAAGTTTAGCAATTAATTTAGGAAAAGTTGAAGTTTCCACATGTCTGATCTTTAACTGTTTAATCATGTGGGAAAGTGTTTAGCAGAAGTTAGCAGCTCGTGTCTTCGCTTGCTGAGGAATGGCGCTTCTAAAAAGACCAAAGGCTGATGGCTTGAGTTTTTTGAGAAGTTCAAACCAAACGCTGCTGAAAGAATTGTGATGAAGGTAGGGATAGACTACTGGCTAAGCTGCCGTGCAAAGATCAGTTTGCTCATCACATGCTGCTGCATATCAGCTGTAGAGCTCATGATGTAGTTCTACTCAGTGTTTGGCATCCATAGCTCCAAATGCTGAATCACACTTCAGCAGTCACTGATCGGATCTTCAGCTGAAGCTCTTTATATTTCTGCATTTCCCAGCAGGTGTTTGTAATTTTCAAGCTCTAGTAGAAGGCAACAGCCAGGACAACAAGAGTTAGTCTAACTGAGTCATCATTGTAAAAACTGCGGGTGCAATAATACAATAAGGCACAAACACGTTTAGTTAGATTCACTCACCATGCATTATTATTTCCTCCTGCGTAAAACGCTTTAATGATTTATGCTGTCTTGTGACATAATTTATACTTGAAAATCAGGTTGATTTTTATCCTGCGGCAAAGTGGCTAAAAGTTTGTGTTGTTTTGATCTGGTGTGACCCGACTGGAGACCAAACACATTTCTAGAGTTTAGGAGTATTTTGACTAAACAGCAGCCATTTGAAAGATCACACCAACACAGCAAACAGGCAGGATCTCCCGGAGTGATCGGCCTAAAGCTGCACTGAGCAGGCTTTCTGTCTTGCACCCCCCTGAGTGCAACAACCAAGGGCTGCACACAGCCAGGCCAACGGGACACAGGGACGAAATGCTGTCAAAATCTAACTGTTAGAATATAAATAGCCTCAGCAGCAGAGTTAAAAAATATTCATCTTTGGTGTAAATAAATTGAAAATGTTGGCCTGATATTTGACAAAATGCTCTGAAATTTTTGAAAGAATATTTTTTCTAGATGCATTCTGATGAACATTTATTTTTACTGCAGTAATTCTTAGATCCCTTCTGTTATGTGAAAGCCTTAAGATTTGCAGGTTTATTATGAAGTACTGAAATGCAAAGAGGGGAAGTCTCAGCATGTAGGATAATACGTGATGAGAACATGGGATGGATGCAAGTTTGCTGAGATTTTTCTAGGCATAAACTGAATTTTACAAAGGCCTGCTTTAGATTAATGTTTTCCCATGCAAGTACACTTTTTGCACCAGATGTGCAGTTTTTCTTTATTTTTTGTGAAAAAAAAGTGGAGATTTTTTAGACGGGATACAAAACAAACATAAACATTTTGAGGATTTATTGTGATTTAACAGGAGGTCCAAAAACAGGAAATGAATCTGCCTGCAAGCCCAGGGAGCAAAAACACACCTGAGGTACAAAAATCATCTTTATATTAATATTGACTGACTATGATCCCTACATGTTTACAACAAAATATTTGCCGTTTTTTAAATGTGCAACTAATCAGTTTTTTGATTATTGAGTGAGACGACAAAGGAGGACATGAAAAGTGGCACCAACTTCCTCCTATTCATACCACCACTACTAGTACTACTATAATGATAGTAGTACTAGTAATACATCTGTAAGTGGGAGGCAGTTCATGTGCCCCAGAGGATGTGGTTATACATCATGTTATGTTTAGTTTAAGGAAAATAAAAAGGCATCCTTTTCCAACATTCCTCTCACTGAGGACACACACACACACACACACACACACACACACACACACACACACACACACACACACACACACACACACACACACACACACACACACAGTGTTTTCTCTCCTCATGCTGAATCTGGCATGCTTGCCTCCTCTGTGGCTTCCTGGGTGAATTATGAAGCATCAGACAGGACTCAGAACCATCATTCAACCTGTTCAATAATCCAGAGGGAGAACAGGTAGGTGGGCTTTGGTGTAAGGCCAACAACACTAATGTGTGTGTGTGTGTGTGTGTGTGTGTGTGTGTGTGTAGTCTCAATTCTGTTCTTGAAATGTTGTATGCAAAGAAAAGGAGCTGATTAAAAAAAACAAGGATTTTCTATTCTTGTCAAAGTTTTGTTCTTTTCAGATTTATTCTTATTTTATGTAAAAACCTTGTTAATTCAGCTCTTCCACCGTCCTGTCCAGACCTACAGAAAGAGAGCATTTTGATAAAGCTAAAGAGCTTCTTCAATAATAATAATATAAGCATTATTCTGATCAGTGTTTCACATGCCGAATTTTAAAGGATTGATTTGACTTTCCTAATTTTAGAATCAATGTTTGAGTGATTTTTCAACAAGGTAGGGGAGATATTAAAGGGATGCCGTTGTATATCATGTCAAGTGAGTCTTCACAAAGACTGTATCTGTCTGTGTGTGTGAGTGTGTGTGCATGCCTGTGTGTGTGTGTGTGTGTAGCCATTCAAAAACAGAGTTGTTTCTGGGGCTGAGTAACAACCTAGAGTTATGTCAACCTTGTTAATTACAGCTTGCCTTTGATTTCCACCTGTGGATGAGAAAATGAAGAGATAATGAACCCGTGAAGCCTCTGAGACACGTTCAGGTGCTAATCACTCCATGAGAAGATGCTTTGTGCGCTTGTTGGGGTAATGCAGCGTGTAAAAGGACAACATGGAGGGTTCACTTCCTTTTCATGGACTGATTAGGAGTCATTGTTTATTTCATGCTACTGAGGCCAACCATGCATGTGAGCGTGTCATCAGTTGATAGTTGGTTACTTTGGAGGAATGACTGAAGAGGTGTAGAATGGCGAAAGCTTCAAGTATTCTGCTGTATGTTTTCTGTTCTTTTTTGATTGTTTTTAATGGTAAATTGATCCAGAAATATCAGATTTCTGCACATCCAGTCCAAAATGCAAGAGATGTTTGAGCTGCATGTGGTCAGAGGCTCGGCAGACCCCTGTGAACCAGTACAGGTGATAACATCAACTCAGCACAGGTGCAGGCGAGGTGAACACGAGTTACTTTAACACCATCACCACAGGGTTCTTTGGCCTGCAGATAAAAATAGAATTTTAAAAATGTTCAAAACTGAATAAAAGGCAAGAACTGGCATTTATTTATGAGTAATTTAAAAGAATCAAACTGGAAAAGTTAGATTAAAGGTTGATTGGCATGGCTGGTGATGCTACAGCTGTAAAATTTTGCTAAATGTTTTATATTTGTATATTAAAGCCAATAATATTTTGTGTGTTTTTGTCCATGCATGTGTGTGTGCAGCTGGATAGTTTTTTGTTTATTAGGAGAAGTGTAATAACAAAAAGACTTTTATTTTGAAATCAATAATGCATCTTCATAGAATCAGTTTGGGAAAAGCAAATACGTGCATGCAGTTGCTGCAGTTAGTAGAGTCCTCTTCCATTTTCTCTTTCTCTCTCTTTGTGTGCGTTTGAGTATGTGTATGTGTGTGTGTATGTGTGTTAGTTGGTTTCCTTGGTGATGATCCTGTAAACCTACTCTCTATCTCAACACCAACCTGCAGGTTTATCCCGTCTTTACTCCTCTCTGTCAGATCCTTGTTTTAAATGATTAAGTTTGTTTTTGTAAAGCCGACTCGCTTTCATCTGTGTTCGTGCAGGAATCCTCTCACCTGGTTCACACCTAGCTCACCTGTCCAGACACTCGATCTTCAGATCGGTTTTTGGCAGGAAATTGTAGGGTTGAAAAATTTGATTTCGTTTCACAACATGAGAGTCCTATTTTTGTTTCTTTATTTTTTTAGTATTATTTTATCAAAAGTTTTGTATGTTTGACCCCAGAAGTTGGATAAGTGTCACAGTTGTCATGGTGATGTGCTCTTCTCCATTGTCTGGACTTTTGAAAGTGTAGGTAAATGTTAATGTTTGGAGAAAATTCGTTTTTGAGGCACAAAAGTTGACCGTTGAAGCAGTTTTTTTTACAAGAAATACAAATTTTCAAGCACAGTTTTTTTTACCTAAAGTTAGAAAATGAATGAAAACATCAAACAGAGTTTCTGTGCAGCAGATGGAGAGGTTTGCTGCCATCTGGAAGGTTTCTGCCGAAGCAGTTTAAAACTTATTTTACCCATTCTGTCCCTACACACACACACACACACACACACACACACACACACACACACACACACACACACACACACACACACACACACACACACACACACACACACACACACACACACACACACACACACACACACACACACACACACACACAAGATGCTATAATGAGGTCAGAAAGGTTTAAATTATGTTGCACTGATATTTTAGTTTGATAGACCTGCTTTTACAACCACAGCAGCAAAACTGTAACCCAGTTTTAAGGAGAGTCAACTCTGATAGTGGAGGCGGTGAGAGGCAGCCTGTAATTAACAAGGTTAACATTTTATGGATTCAACTTCAAGGGTCACTGTAGCTCTACATGATGTACATTTTGTAATCTGCCCCCATAAGCAGAAATCTGCAGCCCAGATTGTGAGAAAAGTGGAGACTCCGTGTTCGTGCTTAATCCGAGTAGTTGATACTCGTTTTTTACACAGTTCATATAGGCCTGTCATGCTATGGCAAGGGAAGTGAGGACAAATTCCCAACTCCCAATCTTATTCTCCTGTATATACTTCAATATGAACAATTGGAACATGTGTTTAGTGCAATGGATTTGGGGACAATGCATGATCACTACTGCAGCTTCTGGCCAGCTATAAAAGTTACAGCAACCTGCCAACAGTGCATAATACACATCTGGAAGACTTTCAATGAAAGCACTCTACTTGCTGCCTTTCATAAAATGTGCAGCGCAGTAATGGAGTCATAGAGCCAGGAAATCTAGTCAAAGCACAGCAGAAGCAAAGATTTTGCAATGCAGCTTGGTCTAGCCTCAGCAGGTCTACCATTGGCTCAGCAAAGTTAAGGCCAAGGCTAGGCCAATCACAGCGCTCTAGCATGGTTTATGGCAGACTGCACAGTTGGCTCATTTCTGTAGCGATAAATACATCACATTGTTTGTTGCTCTTATTGGTTCTAAATACTTCAAATTGCATACTGAGAAAGTTCAAAAGACAGCCGTAGACTCCGCCTTGCGACTGCACTCCATCTATGGCAGGCGAGTCAAATATGTGGCCCGCGGGCCGGATGCGGCCCGCAAGCGGGTTAGATCCGGCCCGCGAAATGGTTGTGAAAACTTTATTTTCATACTTTACAATGTAGAGTGAAAATAAACATATCTTTGTGAGCAAGTTTTCTCTGTAATGATTATAAATAAAACAAAGCTGTGCTCAAGGCTCACACAAGAACTTGAATCACATCCTGAAGTTGGCTGCCACTCAGGATGTAACTTCTGATATTGATGTGCTGGTGAAAGCTAAAAGATGTGAAGTAATATGAGTCAAATATACTTTAAGTGCTGCATAAAACTGATCTAGCCATGTGATCTGAAAGCTCTTTGAATCACTAAGGAATGTTTTTTTAATTTATTTATTTTTTTTTCTTCAAAATTTCAAGTACACTTCAGGTGTTGTACTTGTACTACACTGTCCTCAGGCTCCAGCCTTGTTTTATATTGATTGTATTAAAACAAAGAAAACAATCTGAAGTTGTTTTTAATTTACCGGTCCGGCCCACTTGGGACTAGATTTCCCTCAATGTGGCCCCTGAGCTAAAATGAGTTTGACACCCCTGATCTATGGGTTGTGGCTAGACTTTACAGGATGGCCTGCCAAGATGGGATTCATAACCATTTTCTTCAAATCTTGGAGATATTTTTAAAAGGGACTTCTCGCAAAATACCAATCAGTACTCAGAGCAGGAAGGGAATTTAAAAACAGTTTTCATTGCGAGAACCATTTCCTCACAGCCATTTAGAAATGAGCCAACTCCAGGAGTGATTCGGTTGCATTCAGGAGGGAACACACTGGCAAAAATATCATGCAACTATTTTTGTCACAGTGAAATGAAATATTTGTCGCAATTGTTTTTAACTAAGGCTTAAATGTCTCATTTGTTACTGAACACTGCAAGTACACAATGTCTAAAAAACCCAGAACTAGAAATTTGCTTCCTTAAGCTAACATATGCTAATGCTAACGTATTAATACCTAATAGTGTTAAAAATCGCCAACTAAGTGTAGTCACGTTTACAGTTTAAAGCTAAACATCATCACCTAGTTAAGGCATGTTTACCATTAATAAAGCGATCAGACTTAGAATGCGTCACATCTAAATTGGTCCCAGTAGAAACTAGTTGCTGTTCTATGCTTAAAAGAATGTGATGATTCCAGAATCTCTCTGCTTAGGCAGATTATTCCGACATTTAAAAACAAAATTCTTTATCATATCATTTGATGATAATTTGTATACAGAATATTAAATATAACGTAAGACTGGAGCAGAGGAAATGTAACATTAGTCTGTTTGTGTTTGTTGTAGCCTTACGTAAATAAAAAGATGCATAAATACGGTTTGTGCTGTGTTTCTGTTTGACAGAGGAAGAGTTGGAGAAAGAATTGTTCTACTTTGCAGTTGTGAACCAAGCTCCTCAACCTTTGACCTATACCTTTCACCTCGACTCAATTTTGTTTCCTGACCTCCAACCTATGGATCTAACCTGAACTTTCATAAAGGAAAGGGCTGGTGGAAGAACAAACGGGTCAAAGGGTCTTCAAGCCAGACTGTCCTGGAGGCGGACTAACTTAATCCGGTGGAAACTAGTAACGCATCTCAGGCGTTGCAACGAAACTGACAGATTATAATTTATTAGTTTGTAGAGGGCAAATACAGATTTTAGATTACGGGTTCTCAACAGATCATAACAGATCATTTCAGACACAAACCTAGATTATAAATTACATTGAAATGATGTTTGGACAAAAAAACGTAGAATTTTTATTACCAAATTCAGTTCTGTCATCATTCATTTATAGCTATGACACAGTCAGACCTTGGAGGAAGTTTAATACTAAATGTTTGACCTTGAAGCATGCGTAGTGGCGCAGTGGTTAGAGCTGTTGCCTTGCAGCAAGAAGGTCCTGGGTTCGCTTCCCAGCCTGGGATCTGCGTGGCGTTTGCATGTTCTCCCTGTGCATGCGTGGGTTCTCTCCGGGTACTCCGGCTTCCTCCCACAGTCCAAAAAAAAAAACATGAGTGTTAGGTTAATTGGTCTGTCTAAATTGTCCTTAGGTGTGTGTGTGTGTGTGTGTGTGTGTGTGTGTGTGTGGATGTTTGTTTGTCCTGTGTGTCTATGTGCTGCCCTGCGATGGACTGGCACTCTGTCCAGGGTGTACCCCGCCTGATTGCCCGTTGACCGCTGGAGATAGGCACTGTTACTAATAGTCTGTTAACACAAAAGTAAGACAACTGCACTGTTTATTTACATGACATGACTACATCAGCATTAGCTTCAGAGACAGCTGGGTCTTTCAGAAGTTTGGGACCTCAATACTGTCTGAAAGCTTCCCACCTGCTTGACATTTCTGCAAAATGAGAACAAAATCCTCATTCCAACTCAGGGGAGCTTCTCTTAAAGGAACCACCACCTGCTGGAGAGCACTCAGCACCACAGCACTTAATAAATTGTTATTAATATTAAAAATAATAAAACCGGTGGATTACAACCTGCTGACTCACCTAAATCAGCCTAGTGCTGCTATAATTTGCAGATATTCAGTTTATTTTCTCATTTTTACACACACACACACACACACACACACACACACACACACACACACACACACACACACACACACACACACACACACACACACACACACACACACACTGTTATGACCACCAGCCTGGCCACTTCTGATCCAGGAGCCAGGACCACCCAGCCCCGGTGATCAGCACAGAGCGAAAACACAGTTTTACATTATTATCCTGCTGTATATTCACATATATAGAGAAAAACTTCAGATTGCTGCTTTAATAATGAAATGGGAAGCACAAATCTTAAATGATTTGTACAACTTGATCCAACCTGCAGCTCAGCATTCAGTCCTTCAAAATAAGAGCACTTTTGACTCATAAAGGGCACTTTCATTTATTTACATTGACCCATAAAACAAAATAAAGTTTCAGCAGATGAAGATGTGACGTGAACATGAGAAACTCAGCAGGTTTCTTTGAAATTCTATTCTGTGAAATTCAAAGTTGCTAAGTTGAACTCTAGTGAGCTGCAGGATATAAGGGACTCCTTCTTTGATCATTATTTTTCTGGTACTTGAGACAAAATTACCACAACATGTAACCAATTCACCAACCCCCTTAACCAATTCTGCTAAACTACAAGCACAAATCCTGCTTTGCACTCAAACTGCTAATCTGAAACACACTTTTTTCAAATCACTACACACAATTCTCTGCTGTTGGCACAATGTTCATGCAGAAAATATCTTGTTTTCACAAGGAACACACTGCTATTCAAATATGCACACTGACTCATCACAAGGGCAAACACCTGTCACACAGTTTTACAATCAGCAATCAGAGCTTTAGCATAAAAGGGCAACAGGTGAGCTCTTCTGTTTTGGAGCAATGGATGCGAACTTTGGAAACAGAGGCAGAGCCAGAGGCGTGAGATCAAGAGGAGGAAGACTGGGAGGACGAGGAAGACCAAGGACCGTAATCTCTGATGAGATCCGAGCCACTTTGGTTGATCATGTGGTCAACCATGGTCTTACTATTAGGGAGGCTGGGCAAAGAGTACAGCCAAATTTGAGCAGGCACACTGTAGCATCCATCATACGGACTTTCCGAAATGAGAATAGGAAAGAAATCTTCTCTCACTAGAAAATGGCAGTACTGCATATCAATACAATCAGTATTCAATGAATATAGTAGTAGTGTTGCCTGTGGATGGTTTTGTTGGACAGTAAAAATACTGTACAGTATGTTTCCAGTATTTAGGAAATGTATACCTACTTTGTATTCACAGTATTTTACTATTTGTTTGGCAGAACTGAAAGATTACCAACATGAGGAGGTAGGGAACGTCTTCTGTCTCCTGAACAGGAAACTGAAATCATGAGCATGGTCCTAGAAAACAATGCCATAACATTACGGCAAATACAAAGAAAAATTATCGAAAACAACGACATGTTTCAAAAATATTGATAGGGTCAGCCTATCAACACTGGACCGTGTCTTGCGCAGAAACCATCTCAGGATGAAGCAGGTCTACAGGGCGCCATTTGAAGGAAACTCAGAAAGAGTCAAAGAATTGCGATAAAACTATACTATATAACTATACTATACTATACTATACAACTGTGCAAGTGAGTCCCACAATTGATGCATACACTCAACACTGTGTACAGTAAATTATACATATTTCAGTTTTGTAATCATAATGATTGTGCTTCACAATAGTGACCACTCCATGGTTATTTCTGATATTGTCATGAGTGTTTCAGAGAGTCCTTGAACTAGAGGCGGCTGCAGCGGAGCACCAGTTCATCTTCATTGATGAGCTTGGATTCAACCTCACAAAAAGACAAAAGAGGGGAAGGAATATCATTGGCCAGCGTGTCATTGTTGAAGTCCCTGGCCAGCATGGAGGGAACATCATAATGTGTGCAGCGCTTGGCTACCATGGCATCATCCATCTCCATGCTACCCTTGGTCCCTACAACTCCGCCCATCTGATCACATTCCTGGACACCCTACATAAAACACTCATTTCCACCAGACGAGGTAGATGGTCCAGAACAGCCCAGGTACGTTGTCATTTGGGACAACGCAAGGTTCCACAGGCTGCTGTGGTTCGTAACTGGTTGACTGGCCACCCACGCTTTTTAGTTTATCTCCCTCCATATTCTCCATTCCTCAATCCCATTGAGGAATTTTTTTCTGCATGGAGATGGAAGGTGTATGACCAACAGCCACAAACCCGTATACCTCTTCTCCAAGCTATGGAGGACACATGTGGAGATATAGCAGCTGATTTTTTTCATGGCTGGAGTTGCCATGCTAGGAGATATTTCCCCCGCTGCTTGGCCAGGGACAACATTGCTTGTGATGTGGATGAGGCGCTGTGGCCAGACCGCAACAGAAGAGAGGATGCAGCATAGTTTTCTTTTTTACTGTAACTGTACACAGTAAATTCTTCTGTTGTATGTAGTTTATGTGTGCAACTTTGTGTTGGATGGGAATGGGATAAACATTGTATACAATGTTTTGTGGGAAAAATAAAATAATTTCTACCATGTATTTGTGTGTTCAGAGTGTAAAAACAATAGTCTGAAATAACAACACATGCATGTATTTACTGTCTGTAGTAAGTGTAACACTGAACCAGAAAGGCTTTAGTCATTATGATGAATGGAGAAGACGTGTTTTCCATTCATCATAGTGTTTTACATTGAGCACATAAGTGTTCTGCTGGTTCTTATAAATGTCTATTCACATGATGGTTTGTGTGTGTCATTTGACAACAAAATCACACTGTGAGGAAAAATAACATTGTTTTGAATGTGAAGTTTCATTTAGCAGGTTAATTGAGGGGTTTTGCCCATTGTGAGTGTTTTTTTGGATTTGTGTGTAGAAACAATTGAGAAAAACTGTAATAACTACACAGTCTCTTTAAAGAAGAACAGAAATCCATCGAATAAAGTTAAGTTCACAAATCATGCTAAAGAAAAACCACAAGAAACACAATAAAACAATTGTATTTTCCAGAATTTGTTCTATTTGATCCTGAGAGTTTGAATGATCGGTCTTATAAACGTGCTGTAGCAGAAGTGTAACAAGAAGTTATGATGAGGAGCAGACTCTGGTTTATTACAACTCATAAAAGTTTAATTCCAATCCTGAAGCAATTAATCATTTTACATGCATTAAAATCAACAGTAACTGATGGTTTTAGTAAAAGAAAAATATTTTTTATGCCATAAAATTTGACTTCACTGTAAATTTTGGAGCAAATAAAGTAAAATATGACTTTTTACATCAATGAAGTTAAAATATATAGAGCTGTAAAGTCCTGCTGGAGATATAAGACGGTGTTGGGAGAAAAAGGCCAGATCCAGAACCGTTTCCGCGGACTGTCTGAGGTGATTTAATGTCATTACTGAAGCTGGAGCCATTAACTAGGAATAATAAAACAGTCATAATAGTTTTTTCCTGAGAGAATGTGTGTGTGTGTGTGTGTGTGTGTGTGTGTGTGTGTGTGTGTGTGTGTGTGTGTGTGTGTGTGTGTGTGTGTGTGTGTGTGTGTACGTGTGTGTGTACGTGTGTGTGTGAGATCAATCGATCGCAGTGAAGAACGTAGTCTGTTCCTTTCAGAGATTCGACCGAGCAAAGACGAGTGAAAGAGAATGTGGCATAAAAACAGACGTCTATGTTCCTGAAGTCTGTAAAAGCAGAGCTGATTCATTGTGTCGTTAAAGGTTTCTGTGGTGACTCGTCTCACATGTACTTTGTGCAGATTTTTCAAATATTTCACTCAAATCTTCATCATAATGAATGCAAATGTGTTTAAAGTTAATGGAAATTCTCCTGGTGGAAAATGCCAGCATATTATGCTTTTCCAAAGCAGAAACGTACAAAAATGTAAGATTTCTTCAGCCTTCAGTTCTGACATGAGATCAAAATTAGATAAAAACTGTTGTGATTTGCAAACTTAAAGTTGTTCTCCTTTTATGTGACAGTAGCAGACGTCCATAGAAAGTAAAAGTAATTTTACGTCACATATTGCTTTATTTCAGGATGCTTTTAGTATTCTTTTTTCATTTCTACATCCATGGGTTGGTGATTAAATGAAGCTATTAGGCTCTGACTGATCCCCCCCGAGTCTGGAACAAAGTCCGGAGTCAGGAGAAGATTTTTAGACCTTCAGGAAAATGTTTATCACCTTTTAGAAAATGAGTGGATTGTTTTTCTTTGAAGTCCGTTATGAGTCAGTTAAAGCTAATGCGTCTACCGGTCTGTCGTGGTGAAGAGAGAAGTGAGCCAGAAGTCGAGGATCCTGACGTTGCAACCCTCACTCATGGCCACGAGCTTTGGGTAGTGACCGAAAGAACGAGATCGCGGATACAAGCAGTCAAATTTTCTCCGCAGGGCGGTTGGGCTCTCCCTAGGAGATAGGGTGAAAAGCTCAGTCATCCAGGAGGGGCTCAAACTAGATCCGCTGCTCCTCCACATCAAGAGGAGCCAGTTGAGGTGGCTCGAGCATCTAGCTAGAATGCCTCATGGATGCCTCCCTGGTGAGGTTCTCCGGGCACGTTGAACTGGGAGGAGACCTGAAGGAAGACCCAGGACACGCTGAAGGGGCTATCTCTCTAATCTGGACATTTTATCAGTCTTCTTGCTCTCTGTATAATTACAGGGCTTCTTCTTCACTTTGTGAAACCATGGAAACATTTGACCTCAGCTTTTAAGGTCGTGGCATGACCTTGTGTGTCCTGGAGCGCTCAGGATGGAGGAAAAATGTAGAAAATCTTCAAACCTCATGAAGAAACTGAACTCTGGATGGATCACAATCATGAGTGACTGTGAATATAAAAGCAAAAGGATAGTTTTAGTCTTTTTTTGTTACTTCCGCATGAATTAAGTAACTTCAAGGTCCAACAGTAAAAGAATTTATTTCTTAAGAATTTGAGAAGTTTAACTAAAACTTCTCATTTTGTGTAAAAATAACTTGAGTAAAGTGATGATAAACTAGCGATGCTAGAATGCATGATGCTGTGTTATTGGGATTTGCGCAACAGACACGGACAGGCCCTTTTTTGTTGGAAACATGAATTTTGCTCACAGAAATCCTTCATCTTTCCGTGGTGTGTCGGATGGCTCTTTATGCTCAGCAAGGTTAGATGTCTTTGAAGATGATGAAGTAAAGCAGGAAAAAGAGATTGTGTGTGTGGGAATTCTACCTGAGCTTATCAGTGAACGTGTTGTATGGAAAGGTCAGCCGGAGAAAATTAAACTGTCACGTCGACGCGAGCAAAGCGAAGATGCGGCAAGACAATCAAAATGTCCACGTACAATATGTGCTGTTCTCGTGTGTGTGTGTGTGTGTGTGTGTGTGTGTGTGTGTGTATGTGTGTATGTGTGTATGTGTATGTGTATGTGTGTGTGTGTGTGTGTGTGTGTGTTTGTGTGTGTGTGTGTGTGTGTGTGTGTTTACATTATTTCTGTTGTCACAAAGCAAGGCATGAATAAAGCTTTGAAATGCAGCAACAAAAGGTTTCAGCTTTTATTTGCTGCTCATAAAAGCAGCAAAAACTCAGACAGCACTTCCTGTTCTTGAGTTCAAGGGTCTTTCATTTATTTTAGTAATGCTGGCAAATCAAGCTTTTTATTGTTCAGATACAGATTCTGTTTCAAATTCATGTTATTTTTGTCTCCTGACAGGAATATTTTAAATGATTATATCTGGTGTGAAAATAATCATTTTTGATGAGATTTGTTTGTATTTTCTCATGAAAACAAGCAGCATCGGTCATGAGTGTCAGGGCTGAATGATTATGTCAGTTAATGTAAAGTAAGATTACACATGTAAAAATGAAATTACTGCAAGCAAATGAAATCTTAAGAGATCCAGTGAGTGACTGTTTAATTTCACCAATCTCAGTTAAACCCCAATCATTATTTAAGATCTAAAAATGGATTCAGATCCTATGAAAATCATCACTTTTAGGCTTGATTACATTCAATTTCAACCAAAATTTTTATTTTCCCACCTAAAAAGAGCTCATGGAGGACCACCCAACTGCTGATGGCTGACGGGGGTTTTCAACCACACGTGGTCTTGAATTAAGTTGCAAATGTTTTACTCAGTTAGAAAAGGTCACCTTAAAGGTTGGTTTATGCTTGACGCATCCGCGAGGTCCGCACGGCTCTGCGCGAAAAAGTTGCGTCATTTTAACAACCACGCCCCTCCACCGCGTGCAAAATTTTGTAACCACGTGGACGGTCAGACGCGGAAAAACATGGCAACCTGGCAAGAACTAGTATGGCAGAGGTTCGTAAATACAGACATTTGTATGATTCAGCTCTCAGAGATCACCGTGATCAACATGTTGTTAATAATTCTTGGAGAGAAGTAGCTCGCACTGTCGGAAAAGACGAGGACGCTGTTAAAAATGCTGGAATGTCATGCTGTAAACAGTATTTTTTACTTCTACTATGGTGTAGTGTTGGATGCATGCCGTAGAGCTCCATGCTGCCCCGATCCATTTGGGAGAATATTGGCTCACCACAGAGACAAGCCGCATGAACCATAAACGCTGCGAGTCGTGAAGCGCGTTCCATCCGCGAGCCGCATCACCAAGCGGAAAGTGAATGTATCAAGCATAAACCAAGCTTAACGCTGCTTTAGTGAATCTACAGAACAAGCTAGGTTTTGAACACAAACACAGTCATAAAACAATCACACCTCCCATTGGGTGTCTTCCCTGAGAAGACACCCAATGGGAGGAACCATAAACCCACAGTTCAAGAGGAAACGAGATAGTTCTAAACAGCAGTCGCCGTTTTCTTAGTCTAAACGTTTTGTTGTGTGTGACATCAAATGGTGTTTTTCTTTTTGGGACTCTGGTAGTTTGTCCTTAAGTTTTATTTGTGTATTTATTCAACCTTATTAAGTCTTTTGAGAACTCATTCTAGTCCACTCAAGTTGAACTGGTAGCAGCAAAAAGCGTTATTGGCAGACGTTTTCAGACAAATGCGAGTTAATCACTTCTTTCATTTTTCCCCCATGTTTTCAATCTCAGTAGTATAGCTATACTATGTTCGAATGTTTTTAAAGGGACAATGTGTAGTTTTTATCGTTAACTATGGAAACATCCACCAGAATGTTGTTGAAAATTAATGAAATGATGCCCAGCTGTTGAAGATGCCATGTTTCCTTCTACATGAGCCCATGAGGACAAAATGCATTTACCAATTTGTAACAAGCGGTTACTAAACTTTCACCATTCATAAACATTGTTATTTTACACATTTACCTCTTTACTCATTGCCAATGATGAAAGGGAGTCTGATGTGCTTGTTGTTTAGCTGAAGTTTGCATGCCCCAGGTCTTTTTAACCCTAATGGGCATCCGTTGGTAAGGTCTTATTCTAACACAAAAATACAGCTTACTTGAAACAATTCAGATATCTACTGCCCCCTATTGCCAGGAAAAATACACACTGTCACTTTAAGAAGCCTGAAAAATGTTTTAAGATAATTTGTTTCCCAAATTTGCCATTGTACCTTTAATGGTGTGATTCACTGAAAAAAAAATTCAATGTTTTTTTCTGATTATGATGGGTCACTCTGAGAGCTGAACATGAGAATAGTCTCCTACACCTCCTTCTCCTGCATTAGCTTCTGATTGAAACTCTAGGATTAGAAAAGCCTGACGGATCGACGTCACTTAACATTCTGCAGCTGTTAGCAACTACAGCTAAAGACACAACAAAGCGGAAACGTGTTCTTTTGGAGCTGGAGTCACACAGAATTGGTTTGTAAAACACAAAAGTTAAGACTTTTTTTTACAAATGCAAATGTTCCTGCAATTAAGTGAAGCAGCATCTCAGTTCAGTCTCATTTATTTCATGTTTTATTGTAATTTTACTTTAAAATTTTCCAAAGTTGTCTGAGATTTTCTGATTCACAGAAACTAAACTGAAGGAGTTTTGAGCTCAGCTCTATTTCAGCGATGGCCACCTGACTGAAAGTAAAGAATTTTTTTTTTAAAAGACACATTTTCTCCACTTTCTTCATTTCTACTCAGAACAAGTACCGAGACTAGATGAGAACATATGTGTTGCACAATTAGAAATATTTGATTCATCCTCCAGGTCACTCCCACACCTCTGACCTGCAGCAGTTTGTCTATGGGTCTTTTAACGTGTCATAATAAGGTAATGTTTTCCTCCCACACCTGTTAGCCTTCACAGAAGGAGCCAGCAGTGGGTATTAAAGTGGTTTTAAGGCATAAAGGGAGTGACTAACCGCAGCAGACAAAGCCCACCTGTTCACACAGCACTTCCCTGGCTCATTAGGAGACAAAGTTACCATCCAAGATGTGATTTAAGATGTGAACAGTAACTAGTTAGGAAGCTGCCAAGGGAGAACATTTAAGATGTGGGTTTTCCTACCTGATCCTCTCTGTTTGAGGAAACACATTAATTAGGGCAAACTGAAGAGGTAATTAGGTCTTTGTCTATAAGATCTGGTAAGAAAATAACTGACGGTGTTTGGATTCCTCTTCTCAGGTCAACAGGTTGGCCTCCTTCCGGCTAACATTCTGGTGTTTCTCTGTACACTTTATGTTTAGCTCAATTTTTTTTAAACCATTGTGTTCTTCCAAAAATTTCCAGAATTTTTAATTAACTTTAACTTTTTAAAATCTGATGACTGAATGAATCAATAATAAATAAATAAATAAATAAATAAATAAATAAATAAAATGAAACTACTTTGCCAGCGTTCGTATAACTGTTACTCAACAATCTGTCACAGCTAAATATGTAATTATATATTAATAAAATTAAACAAACCTGGCACTTGACAGCTGCAGTTTTCACAGCTCTCACCAGACCATGAACGATTCAGCAGTGTTTCGAGGAAACAGCTAATCCTGTTAAGTAGTTTAAAGACCAGGGGCCTCAAGCATCAACTGTACTTATGTGCAGATGTGTGCGTTTATCCTGTGTAGGAACTCACTTAACCCTTCCACTGTCTTTGTGGGTGACCCCGCGAGGAAAGTTGACCATTGAGCAGGATTGATGGTTTATCCTTTGAGGTCCACGTGGCAGAGGTGAGGTGGTGCTCACTCCTCACCCCTGCCACATGGACCCAAGGCATAAACCATAGGAAGGACTCCTCTGATCATCTCCCTCTCTAACCCCTTTGGATTACCACCTGGATGACTGAGAACCTTCACCAGCATTCTCTCTGTCTCTCTCATATTTCCTTCTTCACTCACTCTTTTTACCTCTTTCTGCCCTTGAAGAAGACAGCTGGACCAAATGGGATGGCAACATAAACATCCTTTTTTTACCCTGAGTTTGCATCACTCCTCACCCTGTCTCCTCTGAAGGTATTTTACAGATAACTGAGCATTTCTGTTTGTACTCAAGACTTTACTTTGGATTTAGAAGAATTTAAAGAGTTTGAAACTTCACGATGTCAGGAAAACAATGTGAGTTTGTAGAGTCTCACTCTGCAGTCTCCCCCCCCCCCGAATAAACAAGTAATCATGGTATGCCCCTTTAAGAGTTGGGGGTTGACGTTCCGGTATGTGTCCCCTGCTATGATTCGGTGGTTCGGTCCAGTCGGCACGCTGCCGCTGTCGTTTCCCGGTCGAGGCGCAGTTGGAGCTGCAGACCGATTACCGAGCGCACGCTGAGCGTCTCCTCCTGCGTCTCATCTCGTCTTTTTCCCTCCCGCGGTGGAAGGTCAGTTCTCCCCTTAACTTCTCTTTCTGGTTCACATCACTTTCCATTTTTCTCTTTTTTAATTTTTGTTTTACATTTCAACACGTTTGGGGGGATTTTACCGGAGCTCCGTGCGTTGGACTGATCCTGGATCCGTTTCTGGTCATATTCTAACGGAGGGAAACTCGTCTTCCTTCTTATTTTCTTAGTTTGTCTTGATTTCTTCTTGGAGTGCTTTTCTCTTTCTGCTCTTTCAGGTAAAACGTTTCATTTTCCTGCATTTTTGTTCTCAGAGTTTTACTTCTTCGTTATTATTTAAGTTTGTTTTGTTCTGGGACTGTAACGCTAAGCAGCCTGAGCCCATGAGGTGGTGATATGATGATGATGATGATGATGATGATGATGATGATGATGATGGTGATGATGATGATGGTGGGGATCAGGCATCAGCATATTGTTAAACTGAACTTTTCTTAATTTTTCCTGGATGGACGGTGGTGATCTCTGTAGTGAATCTTAGTGAGTTTCTGTGGCTGATCAGTATTTTTTTCTACAGTAGCTACACACACACACACACACACACACACACACACACACACACACACACACACACACACACACACACACACACACACACCAGCAGATCAGACTTCTGTTTTGGGCTTACAATCCCTGCTGCCGTGTCCATCTTCATGTTTGTTCTCATCAGATAAATTGTTTTGGATTTTGATCATTTTAAAATGAGTAATAAAGTTTGTTGCTTCAAACTGACTGAATGAAAAAGCCAGTTAGATAAATCTGACCAATCAGGGGCTTTAATCTCCTAAAACCAAAAGGTCTGTTTGCAAAAGTTGCTTTGAGATGAGAAGGTGGATCCAATAATTTGACAAACATGGAACAAAATGTGGGAAAAATTATTTTATCATATGAGATTAAACCTAAAACAGCGGAGCTATAATCAGTGTGAAAAATTCAATTTCCTCCCCCCTAAGACTTTCTGATTTAATTTTTTACCACTCTCCATGCCTACGCTACCTTTTCATTCATTAACACTCCTGAGAAGCGGATGTTTGACTCGTCTGTGTAGCATCATTAGAGGAGAAGGCAGCTTTTCACAATTGTCCGATAAAAGCTTGAAAAAAATAGTTGAAATCCCACAATAATGATTCTCACACCACCCCCTGCAATGCTAATTTGTGTTTAATGTGCAGATTTTGATGCACTTTGTGATATGAAATGAGTTGGGATGCAGCTGTAGGCGTGATTCAGAGACCTGTGGAGCACAGTGAGGCTGCAGACTGCTGCTTTGGCTTCTGAATTGGTCACATCTGTATTTTTACGCCCAGACAGTACAGCTGTTTCTCTTTATTTTGACTGCATTTAAAATATTTATCTTCAGTTTGGGTGAATTCAGAAAGCTGTGATAATGGACGAACTGCTGCCAGTCCAAAGGTCACGTGTGTTTCTGAGGAGCAACAAACACAGATTCATTTTTAAGTGTCAGGTTGAGTTATGACTCAAACCTCCTTCCATCCACCCTCATATGGATTGATCATGGCTACAGCAGGATGCTCCAGACTTCCACTTCTACCTTATTCAGGCGAGTCTCGGATGTCCCCTAGGCCATTTAGCAGCCTCAATCTCTAACTCCTCGGACTGTTGTCCACTCCTCAGTGATGAAAGCAGCTGATGCTTGCCATTAAAGTTGTTAAGACACATAAAAGCATCAATACTTAATTGATCATTGATCAGTTCCATCACTTAACATTTCTCAGATCAAAAGGGACCCAAACAAGACACTCTGACTTAGTAACTTAGATATTTTTCAGATTTCTTTCCCTTTCGTTCCCTAGTTTTGTTTTCATTGGTGCAGTTTGGCTTTTATCTTTAAGACCCAAGTCACAGAGGTGTAATCCAGGGTGGGATCAGCTAGTGAAAGCATCACGTTTGTATACCAACCTAAGAGAATGGTCCATTTCTGCTTCAGAGCAGACCAGAGCACTCTTAACACACCACGCACAGTAGGAATATGTGAATAAATATTTTTAGCGCAACAATGGTAATCAGGCCATCCATAACTTATTCACTGCCATTGACAACTTAAGTCGTCATTTTAAATCCAACCGTTTGCTAAACTAAAGTCGTCATTGGCATGTTTTTACTGTGTGGGCATTGGAACGAGCCCCCGCACCGTGAGAACAAACATCTCAGCTCTAAAGCCGATCTTCATCCGCATACGTCACACGTCACGTGACCGGGAAGCAGAAAATACGTGTGTTAGGAGATCGTTTTGGGCCGCTGCTGTAAAAAAAAGTGAGGCGCGAACTGGAAAAGCTTCTGCCGATCACAGTTCAACAACGGATTATGAAAGAACGAATAACGCTCGAAACACACGGATTCTCCCTGATGTAAGAGGTGAGTCTCCGCTTTGTTTTGGTTGTTTTGGTGTCAACATCATCCTAGCACGCAACATTCTGACTCTTTAAAAAACAGTAAAAATGGTGAGAAACGCTGGCAGCGAAGGGCTTTACCAATCAGGAAACGGCTGGCAGTGAATGAGTTAAAGACCAAGTTTGCTCGTTTTTCAACACGGTTGCAGTGGTCCCTAAATGTGAGTCAAGCTATGGTGCTCCTGTTTCAGGAACTAGAAGTGAGCCCATTCAGAGTTGAGCTGAACACAGCAGGATTTAGAGTCTTAATTCCTGATAATTATACGTCTTGACTCTGATTGGCTAACTTTAACATGACTCTACCACCGACGCTATTTGCTTTGCAACACTGATGTTTTATCTCCTCAAATAACACAAGACTGAAGGAGTTCTGGGGTGTTGTAGAGTTGCTAATGCTAACGATTAGCTTCTAGTAGTTGAGACATGCTCTGCTCTCTCCTGGATGTTAAACACTTCCTGCTCTAGTCATGAGCCAAGATGGGTGAGCCCATGAATGTTAACTTGGCATTATTATAATTTCTAATTGAATGTTTTTTCTAATCCCAGAGTTTCCCATTTTGGCAGCTATTGTACTTGGAAATAGGGGTAGAAGACTTTTGTCACATTTAGCCTTCATGTGAAACTCAGAGTGACCAATAATATTTCAATTGAACATGTAAAACACAGTTTCTCAGTGAACTTTCAGATTTTTGGAAGGGGAGGGTTTGGTCAAGAATTAGCATGATTATCCTGCTGTGTGAATTGGGCCTTACCGGTAAGCTAATAATACAAAGATAGAGGGTGAAACAACCAATAAATGATAAATGACCCACACTTGTAAAGTGCCTCTCAGAGTAAGGACTCCAAAGCACTTTACACTACAGTGTATCATTCATCCATTCACACACACATTCACACACTGATGGTGATGAGCTACGATGTAGCCACAGCTGCCCTGGGGTGCAGTGGCGGATTTAGCAATTTGGGGGCCCAAGGCGAACACAGACATGGGGCCCCTTACACAAAATTTTTGACAATCTTACCTTTAACTGGATTTGCGAAACTCTCCCCTCTTCTGACATGAGTTATTTTCCGTTTTTATTAGTCCTCCTATTTTTTCCTGTCTTTCTCTCCCTTTGAGTGCTTTCAATAATTGCTCTGCTTTCTTCTTCCTGTCAGTGCTCCTGTGCTTTTGCCTTTGTTATTTTTTTTTCTATTTTCTATTTTGGTCCATGTTTTCCTCCCTTTAAACATTTTCCATTGTCTTTCCTTTCTGCTTCCTTTGATGTTTACATTGAAAAACGACGTCACTTTCAGAAGTGAAAATAAAAGCTTTTATGAAGCATGATGCTTCTTTCTCTTATTGGAGCCACTAGGATAACTCCATTTCATGCTTAATGTTTTGTCTTTCGCTTTGGGTTTGTTATGAATGCTCCTGCCTCTCTTCTTCTTCTTATTTGCCCTTGGCAAACAACAATTTGGTGCATTACCGCCACCAACTGGATTGAAGTGGAATGACTACCAATCACTTCCTGTTTGTGCATCACCGTCTTAATAACCCTCTTATGACCATAATTATAACAGCCTGGTATTTTTTTTTATCTTATGGCTGTAAAATTGTAATAAAAAGTGCAAAGTGTGTGTTAACTCTTCTCCTTTTTTCAGAACAACCTCAGCTTTCATTGTATGGTTTGTATTTAGAATTTATTTCTATGAAAGCCTTTAAAAACTCAGCTTAAAAGTGAAAAAAGCAAAAAACGGATTTTTGTTTTTTACATTTATTACTGAACAGGAACTTCAAAATTACTGGGCAAACAATTTGGAATGAAAAATTTAAACTTTGAACTGTAATGCATCTATTCTTAAAAAAGTAAGAACCTTGGTATCTTTTGTAGCAGTTTTTAAGACCATTTATTTTTGTAAACTTTCACACGTTTTTATTTGATGTGGTAGACCTTGAAGAAGTTTCTCTCCAGCTGCAGGCAGAGTCCTGCTCACCTCACACTGCCATGGGGTGCTTCTCTTGCACACCGTGCACTGCTATAACAAAAACTTTTGTTTTAGCAAAAATAATTATTTATTGTAAAAAGATAAATAATGCTGGAATGAAGCTGAATCTTACAATTAGCAAATAGTTGAGGGTTGTTCAAATAAAAAATAAAAAAGACTGAACAAACATTCATACCCTGGTTCACCGGAGATCTGTCCTTCTTCGTGGTCACTGTCTTCAGATATAAGCCTTCTGGGACACCTAATAGATTGTGTTGATTTTCTTTGAGGCATATCCATAATTTCATGCCGGCTTTTTATGCTGATTAGCTTCCCCGTTCCGTTATCCGCTTTCACCTTAAGTGCTGCGCTCCGCTGTGCTCCGTTTCAATCAGGCTGTACAGCAGGATTTCCATAGCTCCGATTGCTTCACGCTATAGATCGTTGGAAAGCTGCTTTTATGTACTTTTAGGAACCATTGGAATTTTTTGAATCTGATCAGCCATTCAAAAGTTATAAAACGGAGCATTTTGGATGACAAACAGCACATCTCTGAATCTGTGTTGTGATTGGTTGCGCTCAAGACAGGGAATTCTGGTGGCTACCGTAATGTAGCACTTTTGGAATTTTACAGATATCTTGAACGGTTCAGGAATTATGGTAATGAGAAGTGCGCATGTCCAATCCCGTTGGCGGTGGCGACAGGTTGGTAATAAGAATATTGTGACATTAACAGAGGGGTGCCGGCGGTCACGGCTAGAGTGCCCCCCAATACAAGGAGGCCCCAGGCGGTCACCGACCTATGCCTAATGGTAAAACCGCCACTGCTGGGGTGCACTGACAGAGGCGAGGCTGCCGAGTACAGGCGCCACCGGTCCCTCCGACCACCACCAGCAGGCAAGGTGGGTTAAGTGTCTTGCCCAAGGACACAACAGCAGAATTCTCTGTCCGGAGCCGGGATCGAATCCACAAACTTCCGATTATTGGACAACCCGCTCAACCTGTTGAGCTACTGCTGCCCTATCCAATCAGATGCTTTGGTTTTCAGCTCAGTTGTTTTCATGATGGCATACAGGTAGCACCCTAATAAATACAGACGCTGCATCAGTTAGCCGGGATTTTCTTCTTTTGGGCGGAAAAGATGGTCAAGAAATAAATCCAAACATCCAAATCAACAAAAGTAATTTCAGCCAAAAATAACATTTAAACAAAAGACACCCAAAATTAGACAGTTGTGTTTAAAAGCATCAACAAATTGATAATATTGAACAAAGAGCTTATTTTGAAAAAATGTTTAAAAAATGAAGAAATGAATGATCAAGTTTGGGGAAACTACCCAATCACCTTAATGAGTTGTCACCTGAAGTAACACCCAAGGCAGGTGTCAGCGAACAAGCTCGCTGGGAGCACGACCCACTTTCAGTGTGTTCAGGAATGATGGAAAATGCTTAAATTGGAAAGAAAATAAGGTCTGGATGCAAAAATGTTTCTATTTAAATTCATATTTATTATCAAGCTCCTCAGTTACACTTTCCAATCACAGCCTGATAAAAGCTGCAGACTAGTCAGTGTATGCAGCAACACACTTTCTCCACCAGCAGTTACACACAGGCAGCACTGTAAAAACTGACTTTTAACATTTCCCAAAATAGTTGAGGCTGAACTGATTTTGTACATTTAGGGAACTACCTAGTATTTTGTGTGGAGAACACGTGATGATAATTACATTTTTGTACAGTAAAACTTTGCAAATTGAAATTTGCATCATAAAAGGTGAATTTAAAACACAAGTTAGGAATATGATCTAACCACTGGTTTCCTACTGGTGAACAAAATGAGCAAATATTTCAGGTTGAGGATTGGTGAGTTGACTAAAATCTGAGGTCCGAACAGACCTTCATGTGAAGAACCTGCATTTTGTAGATCGGGTCCATTAAAATTCTCAGTTATCTTCTGCAAGAAGAAAATGTATTTGTCAGCAGAACTGTTATTTGCATAAAGACTCTTCCTAAACATGATAAATGACATTTCTTCACAAGTTCTGCCTCAAATCTTCACACCATCAAATGTAAATATCAGGTTTATCTGCGTCACACATTTTACCACACCCTCATCTACTCCTGTTCTGATAAAGTAGTTGTGCTGCTCAGATGTGGTATTTGTATTTTTTATGTTAATACATAAAACATTAGGAAGATACCACTCTAAGACCTCAGTGATGCAACAGATCATTGTACTGCTTCTTTGCCCTTGATTGGTCTGACTGCTGAGCTCATGAAAATGCTCTGGTGCAGCAGACTGACTGACTGCTGACGTTCATGGCTGACTGGTTGTTTTCCAGTCAACCGAGTCACTCGTCTTCAGTCCTCCATTCAGAATCTGAGTCAGCATTTTTCCTCCTACTTTTATTGTGCTCCTTCTAGCTTTGCCAAAATGCTCAGCTGCATTCTCATTAATGTAAATTGCCTCTGTTCGCCTACTTTGCTTCTTTTACACAAGTCTGGAGTCAGGAGAAGTTCTGATGTTTGAAACTTTGCAACCTTCCAGATTCAGCAGAAACTGATGAGGATTTTCATCCTTTCTACCATTAGCTGAGCTTCCCTTTTCCTCTACTTTATACCTTGTTTTTGGTGTAATTTGTGTCTTATTAACTAAAGTTTTCTGTCAGTAATCTTCAGATCTAATCAACTGAAAGCTCCCATTTATTTATATGCAAGTGTATATGCACATAATATATTTGTGGAGTGCACTTTACAGAATAGAATAAAAAAATAAAAAACTTCTTAAGAAAATAGAAAAGTGATTAATACTCCTCTTCTTTGTTCCACTCATCAAAGGGTGTTTGCAGTGCTCCAAAATAATTTTAAAAAGGGGTCCAGTTATCTGACAATTGCCGTATGTTTCCTTTAATGGAAAACCTTATTTTTTTTCCAGTTTCAGGAAATACATACATCCCTTCTTCATTTGGTAAAACTAAGTGGAGTCCTATTGTTTCCAACTAAGCAATTTTGCTCTTCTTGCAATGAGCCTTTAATACAATCACATCTTTAGCCTTCTCTGACAGAGTAAGTTGAAGTAGTAATCTCAAATGTTGCACATGAGGAGTGGGAGGGGCATGTTTTCCAAAGGCTCTTGAATCAGCGTCAAAAATACTGAACCAAAAGGCTGAAAGGTGAGGGCTGCCTTTTCTTTTTGCTAAAGTTAGTGTATTTAGTTTTTCAGGTAAAAATGTCTCTCACCCGATAATATTCAGTCTCTGTCATGAGCTGAACTCAGAAGACCCGTAATGACGCCAAACACCGTTAAAGTATATTAAAAAAAGTATTTTATTTTTGGTGGAGTTACCAGATGGGCGAAGCTGGAGACAGAGTCAGAGACAGGCGAAGGTCAAAATGGCAGGCAGAGTACAAGGCAGGGGTCAGGAGAAAAACGAGGTCCGAAGGCAGAGATCAGGCAGGGTGGATGGCTGGAGAATTTACTGACACAAAGTTTTCAATAATCTGGCAGAGACTGGGTAGCTGAATGGATCTTTTATAGCAGGGGAAGCAGGTGTGTGAGACAAGCAGAGGAGTCAGGAGCAGGTGAAGTGGATGAAGCTGATTACATGAACAGGTGAGATGAATGGAGTTGGTGGTTGCCAGGGAAACAGGGCTTGTCAGGAGCTTGGTGAGGGGACCAGGTGAGCTGAATGAAGGCTGAAAAATGAGTCATGACCATAGACTGTACATATACTGGACAAACGGATTCCATTGGCTTCAATAACACGTTTGTTGTCTATAATGGGAGGTGGCCACCACCGCCATTTTGACCGTGTCACAGGTTCCGTCCAGCCCAGACAATTCCATAAAAGGGAAGAGAGGAGGCGCTGAGGGTGTGGCTGTAAGGCTGGGCTCGAGTGACGACACCCAGGCGAACTAGCTACGAGCTAACCTGAAGCTAACCCTGGCTAACCCAAAGCTAAAGCGGAGGTGGGAGCCGAGCTAACGGATGTAGCCACCTAGCTTCAACCCAACCGGAGCTAACTGGAACACCCATCGACCTGAACCTCACACGGAGTTTAGGTGGAGGTTTTCTGCACCTGTTCGTGAGAAGTACCTGTATTAAAAAAGTTTTAAATCGGTAAGTTTATAATTTATTTCCGTAATGAAAACATTTTGCTTTGAGCAAGTTTTCAGTACAGTTTTTTTCGGCGCTATCACTCCTGAGTCGCACCAGCCATTAAATGTATCATGAATAAGAGAAAATATATTTAAGTCGTATTTTGGGGGGACATTTTATTATCTTTCTTACAAAATCTGAGACCAAGCGTTTCACATTGCAACACAAGCACCGGTAACCATAACAGAATGAACAACAGCCAGCAGAGGAGAGGATGGCGGTGTTTCCACCCCTCCCGGCCGGCGAGGAGAGCTCATTCCTGGGCTGGAGCCGGCCCTCAGCACCCCGCCACAGGCTCTAACAGATGCTGGCGGTGTTTGAAACCCTCCCAGCGGGACAGGGGAACTCATTCTTGTGTGGGTCGGAGTCGGCCCGCAGCAGCGTGGTGTAGCCTACATATTTTGTTATATAAGTCGCTCCGGAGTATAAGTAGCAGGACCTGCCAGAAAATGTAAAAAAGTGCGAGTTATAGTCCGGAAAATATTGCAGTTATTAGTATTCGAGCTAAATTAGCAGCCTAAATACATTTCATATATTTCCAAAATGTTATACTTGTTTGTATCTTGTACAGCCAACTAGTCTTTATTCTGGACTCAGTACAATTTACCAAAAGTAAAGAGACATTCTACAGATGAAGTAAGCACAAGATAACTTACTGGAAGACACGGAATTATCATCAGAACCAGAACAAGAGAGCCTGATAACAGTCGTGAAAATAACAGTTAAAAAGTATGTATGTATAATAGAAATAAAAATATATTAGAATTAGTGTAACTCACTGTGATCCAAACAATAAATCAGCCATAGCTGATTAGTAAATATGACATGAGGTCTTGGAGTTTTTAATTTTCATTTTTTTCTTAGATCTGTTTAAATGTCACCATGGCAGCCTGTGTGTCTCCAACATCAGCTACACAAAGCAGCAAGTGTAAGTTCCACATACCTGTCTCACCACTTCATGTATGGTTTTGTACTTTAAACAATTATGACAAACCTGTTATTTTTTCTCCATAGCCATTTGGATCATTGGAGACAGCTGAGTGAGGCGTGGTGCCCAGAGAGCTGCAGAGACAACCTTGGCCTCCCTGACGTCTGTGTCTCCTGGTTCGGTTGGGGTGGACCATCGACATACATACATGTGCCGACACTTTGCGCCCTGTTTTATAAAATGTAGTGTTAAAAATAAATGTTTTTGCTCAATTACTGGAATTTCTTTGGTTAAGACAAAAGTGAGGAATAATCATTTACAAGTTATTTGTACAACAGGCCCATTTTAAATCCCAACAGTTTCTTAGCAGACAATAGAAATGTGTTCTTTACTAACTTTACTTGGTTTAAAACTCTTACTAAAATAGTGCCGTATTGCAAAACCCAATCATACTTGTTATGTATACATTAGCTTTGTAGATATTTTTTACAGATATATATTTGTGTGCAACAAATCCAAACTTAAATAATTTGTCATTCTTTATTGAAAAACAACAAAATACAGTTATACAGAAGTGTGGGAAAATGATAATGTGAAAGTATTGCTATTTAAATGTAATCCTATTTATCTTTAAAAAGAAAAACTCTAAAAATGTCCTGTACAGCATCATGACAGAAGAATGGTGGTCTGTCTGTCAGAATGTGCTGAACAGATTTGCTCTTTGAGGAGGAGTGTCATGTTTGGAGGAAGGTACTTAACCCAAGACATGCAGAATACAACACTGACCAAAAACTGATGGAAAAAATGATTTCTTTATAAGGAGGAACTTAAGGTGCACAGATAAGTCTGTGGTTGGAACTGCAACAACAGCTCAGCATCTGGAGGAGGGAGAACACAGGTGAGCTTAGGTTCTGGTTTCAAAATCCATTGTAGGCAGGCAGAGGTGTTCAGCAGACTTACTGTGGTGGGTGTATGTGTTGGCTGGAGGAGGGAGAGGTAGAGAGCCGGGGGAAGCGCAGGAGAGGGAGCAGAGGTGGAGAGAAGCGGGGCGTCCTGGTGGATGGGGCAACGGGTGAGATGAGAGGTGGGTTATGGAGGGTGGTGATAAGGTCCGTGTGTTGAATATCCAAATCCTGGAGTAGAGGTCAGTATCCAATGAGGTCGACAGGAATCCTGAAGAATGGTAAATCCAATATAAGAGCAAAAACACTACGAAATAACATTAATCCTAGGAACACTAGAGGTAACACGAGTGGCTGGTTACTACCAAAACTGAGGCAATCTTCTGGCGTCAAATTTTGTCCTCCATCCACCTTAAATAGGAAAGCACCCCGCTGATCGCTGATCAGGAACGGCTGGGGTGGAGTCACCAGAACCATGAAGAACGTGTCTCCAGAGACAACTCGGGTCCTGGTACCGATCAGGAAAGCGGACCTTATCACCCAGAGCTGCCAGGTCACGCTCAAAGCCTTCATGTTCACGCTGCAGAGCCTGAACGCTGGCCAGGTGGTGGCCGTAGTTGTCTGTGTTCAGGGCCTGGTTCTTCTCCTCGATCCACTCTTTGGTCTCATCAGCGTCTCTGAGAAGACATCAGAACTCCGTCTGAGTGTGGGTCCAAACTCTACTGACCCGTAAGCGGCGCATAAGTGTGCGGGGTACCTGTGGAAGCGCTACACCTCATGGGCGCTGCCCAGCATGTTGCTCCGGTCTTCAGCCAGCTGTTGCAGCGAGCGCCAGCGGTTGTTCAGCTCCTGGAGAGAAACCAAACCCAGTGAGATGAAGGTGGACGCCAGCGGGCTGGACGCCGGACAAGGAAACCTGGAGACGGATTGCTCAGACAGGAAGGGAAGAGCTTCCTCTTACCTTGATGGAATTAAAGTTAGCCGTCGTCTGAACGCCCAACCGTACGGTCTGAGGTCAAAGGTCACAGGAAACACACACCAGTCAGCAGTCATACAGATGCATAAAGATAACTGTAGCCATGGCAACCAGCTGACATGTCCCCACTTTCACCAGCACCTGGTGCCTGCCGGGTCACCTGAATTCCTGTGTGATTTCAGCACGGTCGGCCGTGACTGCGGCCATCAGAGGTGACCTCTGATCAGCTGAATGAACTCACCTTCCAGGGTGACGCCGTGTTACCCCGGGTTTCCACGGGAGCCGTCAGCAGCACGTTACTGCAGCAGCACGTCTTGCTCGCGTAAGCTGCTGCTCGGCCCTTCCCACGAGACGCGAAGCAGCAGGGGAGCAGCTGTCACCGACCGAGCACGAAGTCACTCGAGTGACTTCGTCAGTAAACACAACAACAAGCAGGAGAAAACTACAACATGGTTTGTGTTTTATGTTCTGTCCGTTTTATAATCGCCAATACGGACCTGAAAAACAAAGGAGACCGCTAGCTAGGTGATAACTTCTCACGGGGCCGCTCAGTTAGTAACCTTTTTTAAAAGTAAAGCAACCGGAAGGCAGTACGTTCTTTATTCTGAAAATCTCGGTAGCTTCTCTCAATTTCCGCGTCCGATTTCCTGTCTTTCCTTCCCCAAAAATGTCGAACTTGACCCGTTTCAGAGGCGTCGCGCGTAGAAAATAGAACCGGCGCGTAAAGGCCGCGACATGCTGCTCCTGAGACGTGGCCGACTCGCGCTGCTGACGGCTCCGGTGGAAAAGGTTCTGTTGACCACAGCGGTTCCTATCAGCAGCTATGACGTGCTGCTGCAGTAACGTGCTGCTGACGACTCCTGTGGAAAGCCGGGGTTAGAGTCGGCTTCATCCTGTAAACAAACAAATGAGTGGTAACAAAAACACCACGTCTGGTTCTGGTGGAGGCGGAGGACAACACGCACCTTTCCAGGAGCAGAACCCAGATGTTCTTGTTGCTACAAACAGAGACGAGCAGAGTTAACAAACCAGGAAGTGAGAGGGACCAGCTGCTGCAGACAGATGACGCTCACCTGAGCCTGAACCATAGGAGCCTCCTCAGCCATCAGACCTTCTGACTCCAGTTCAGATGCCACCTTGTTGATGTCCCTCAGGCGGGACTCGTTGGCCTTCAGGTCCTGCAGGACAAAAGCACCTGCTGATTATCACCTGAGCTGATCTGACAGCTGCTGCTGGAAGACGGAGAGGAGGAAAAGTCCGACCTTCTGGAAGTCGTCAAACTTCTTCTGCAAGACCTCGACCTGCTCCAGGTCCGACCCATCTCTCCATCCTCATTCAGCTAAAGACGCGAGTTCAAGTAAAACAACCTAAAGTCACACAAACACAAAGCAGGTGTGGAGATGTTCGCTCTGAGCTGGAGGTCGTTCCTCGGCTGTGAAGGGCACACGAACCTTGTTGGTGCTGTTGAGCAGCGTGAGGATGTCGCCCTTCTTCATGGTGACCTCTCGAGGACTCTTCTCCTGGTAGTCGTACAGAGCCAGAACCAGCTCCTTCCCGGTCTCATCGTCAGTTGGAGCCACTTGTTGCTGTCGGGTTAACAGGTCTGGTGTTAGAACGTGGTGGATAAGAATGTTCTGACGGGCCGAGGGTTCTGAACCAGCGAAGTGACCTGGACCCAAACAAAGTGAGCCAGAACCTGCAGACACCTCAGAAACATGTCAGGACCAGACCTGCTCTACCTTCCTCCATTATGGTCTCTCCTTTCTGGGTGACAGCCTTGATGCGAGGTTCATGACCTGTGATCTCAGCCTGCAGAGCCTCGTGCTTCTTCAGCAGGTTCTGGACACCAATCAGGTCCTTCCCTGAGGACACATGTTAGAGTTCAGCATTATGCAGTAGACAGACCAGTTTAACCCAGGGGTTTCTTTCTTCTACAATCTGCTCTTTAACTGTATTATTTCCTGCTATTTCAGCTGTTAACTTTATTTTTTCTCTAAGTGTTTTTCTCCCCAGAAGAAGCTACAATGATGTTCTGCTGAGCTGTGGTGGCCTCATGGAGGGGGCCATCATCTAGCACACTGCTGCTAACCACTTAATCATTCTCCCTCTCCTGATAATAACATTTTACTTTCTTTGATGTTGGATGTACTACTGCTAGTTTACCCGTTTAATTATAGATTCACTAGGATAAATACAATAAAATTTATCTCTCGCCAAATAGAATATTTACTAAGAAATCACAATGTAACGTGTGTGTGTGTGTGTGTGTGTGTGTGTGTGTGTGTGTGTGTGTGTGTGTAAAAGCCATGTGTGGTGTTTATTTATAAAGCATATGTTGTTGGATTTTATCCAGAATCGAGACTTTGAAAATATATAGTTTAATTACAGTTTGATTTATTTGACATCTGTATAATGTTTATTATTTTGTTTTTTCCCCCTAAATGCCTAACGTTTGAGTTTAACATGAATATCAGTCATTCATCCCAATACATGAAGTTACACATTTTAAATTTTAATAGGGGAAGACTGCAGGAGGGAGCGGTAAAATCATAGACTGTACATACTTGCTACCCGCCGGCTGTGATCACAAGCGACAACATATTAGTTCCCGCTGCTTCTTCGGTAAACAGCGCCAACAAAAACAAAGAAACTTGGGATCTTGTCGGCGTGGCGGTGGGATTTAAGGGAAACGCTGTATGCCCTATAGACTTCTCACCGAGCTGCAGTATTTCTCCGGTCAGATCTGTCTCTGAGAGCTCCACGAGCGGTCAGCCCGCGCAGAAACTAGCCGCCGCACCGGTCAGGCTGCCTGGCCTGACCGCTGGGGATTACCAGATGGAAGAATGGACACAGGTGTCACTCCAAGCCTGCTGGAGATTTTAAGGGTTCAGATGAAAACACCCTACCACTCAGGCTGCTTACACATCGATATTAAGTTGTCGCTGTTGCGCTCACGCCATAATACAGTATTAGATGCGGTTAAAGTCAGACATGAAAAACTCCACGAGCGGTCAGACCACGCAGCAGCTAGGCGCAGCAAGTAGGCGCCGGATCGGTCAGGCTGCCCGGCCTGACTGCTGGGGATTACCGGGTGGAAGAATGGACACAGAAGTCTCCCTCTTAGCGCTCCGTCATATTTCAACCCATTTTGATCTTTTACCATATTACCCATCTAAATATGCCCTATTAATTATTTTACCGTATTTTACATTTAAATTTCATGGTTAAACAGTAAATGCTACATGTTAAACTGATGGTTAGCTAGCTACTTCGGTAAACTCAGCTAGTTTAAAGGCAGCAGTGACATAAAATACGAATATAGATTTTAACTTACCGAAAAAAATGAAGTGGAGACTCCTTGGACGCTCTATTAGTGCAATTAATACCACTGCAAGTCATTTTGTCCAACAATTGCACCAATAATATCCAAAACAGAATTCACAAGCACAGAGACTCAAAATCCCGAAACAGCTTCCAGGAGGGGCCGAGGCTGTACTGAGGCCTTTCCACGGAGCTAGCTCTGTGGTCACGTGGGTCTGAGGCGGCGGTCACGTGTGTCGGATGCTCATTAATTATACAGAATTTTAGGCTTTCAATACACTTAAACAGAAGAGTGAGAAAAAAATTCACCCCCCTCAGAGTTGTCATGAGTATAAACTAGATAATTTAGACAAAAAACATGTTTTGGCACCAGGCTGTAAACATGTTTATTTCTGCTGTGAAATCGGCATTTTCAACATGGGAGTCAATGAGGATTTGCTCGCTTCTGGCACCAGCCCCCAGCGGATGAGGGTGGAACTGCAATTTTTCTTACTTCCGGGTTGGGACCATTTTCTGAGCGGCATTGTGGGGGCTTGGTCATGACAGAACCCCCCCCAGCGGATTCAAGACGCCCACAGGAAACCAGAGCAGGGCGGGAGGAGGGGGACCAGGAAGGAGGGCCAGAAGAGTCTGGGGGGCCAGCGACGGGGAACCAGGAGCCGGGACTGCGGGAGTCTGGGGGGCCGGCGACGGGGAACCAGGAGCCAGGACTGCGGGAGTCTGGGGATAGAGGACACTGGAGGACGAGGACTAAGAGGGGACTCTGGACTAAGACTAAGAGGGAACACTGGACTACGACTAAGAGGGGACACTAGACTACGAGGGGACTCTGGAGACTGAGGGGACAGAGAAGACACTGGACTACGACTAAGAGGAGACACTGGAGACTGAGGGGACAGAGAGGACACTGGACTACGACTAAGAGGGGACACTGGAGACTGAGGGGACAGAGGGAACTCTGGACTACGACTAAGAGGGGACACTGGACTACGACTACAAGGGGACTCTGGAGACTGAGGGGAGAGAGGGAACTCTGGACTACGACTACGAGGGGACTCTGGGCTAAGGCACTGAGAGGAAACTAGGCTTAGACTAAGAGGGGACACTAGAGGATGAGGACTAAGAGGGGACACTAGAGGACGAGGACTAAGAGGGGACACTAGAGGAGGACGACTAAGAGGGGACACTGGACTAAGGCTAAGACACTGAGGGGACTCTGGGCTAAGAGGGGATACTAGAGACTGAGGGGACGTAGACTCTGGGACTGGTGGGGACGTAGACACTTGTGGGGTCTCTTGAGACTGGAATACTTGGGACGTGGACGTCGACTCCGAGACTTGAGATGTGGACGTAGACTCGGGAACAGGAAGGACCGGAGCCTCTTGGACGGGCTGGACCCGAGCCTGTGCGTCCTCTTGGACCACCGCCGAAGCAGGATGTGATGCGTCCTCCCGGACCACCGCCGAAGCAGGATGCGATACGTCCTCCTGGACCACCGCCAGAGCAGGATGCAATGCGTCCTCTTGGACCACCACCGAAGCAGGATGCGATGCGTCCTCCTGGACCACCGCCAGAGCAGGATGTGATGCGTCCTCCTGGACCACCGCCAGAGCAGGATGCGATGCGTCCTCCTGGACCACCGCCAGAGCAGGATACGATGCGTCCTCCGGGACCACTGCCAAAGCAGGATGCGATGCGTCCTCCAGGACCACTGCCGAAGCAGGATGCGATGCGTCCTCCGGGACCACCACCAAAGCAGGATGTGATGCGTCCTCCTGGACCACCGCCGAGGCAGGATGCGATGCGTCCTCCGGGACCACCGCCAGAGCAGGATGCGATGCGTCCTCCGGGACCACCGCCAGAGCAGGATGCGATGCGTCCTCCGGGAACACCGCCAAAGCAGGATACAATGAGTCCTCTTGGAACACTGCCGAAGCAGGATGTGATGCGTCCTCCGGGACCACCGCTGAAGCAGGATGCGATGCATCTTCCGGGACCACCGCCGAAGCAGGATGCGATGCGTCCTCCGGGACCACCGCCGAAGCAGGATGCGATGCACCCTCCTGGACCACCGCCAGAGCAGGATGCGATGCGTCCTCTTGGACCACCGCCGAAGCAGGATGCGATGCGTCCTCCTGGACCCCTGCCAGAGCAGGATGCGATGCGTCCTCCTGGATCACAGCCAGAGCAGGATGCGATGCGTCCTCCGGGAACACCGCCGAAGCAGGATGCGATGCGTCCTCCGGGACCACCGC
The DNA here is from genome assembly GCF_043380555.1 of Nothobranchius furzeri. Classification (NCBI taxonomy): domain Eukaryota; kingdom Metazoa; phylum Chordata; class Actinopteri; order Cyprinodontiformes; family Nothobranchiidae; genus Nothobranchius; species Nothobranchius furzeri. Next base: position 74,754,726 of record NC_091743.1, read on the forward strand.
CGAAGCAGGATGCGATGCGTCCTCCGGGACCACCACCGAAGCAGGATGCGATGCGTCCTCCAGGACCACCGTCAGAGCAGGATGCAATGCGTCCTCCGCAGGATGCGATGCGTCCTCCGCAGGATGCGATGCGTCCTCTTGGACCACCGCCAGAGCAGGATGCGATGTGTCCCCCGGGACCACCGCCAGAGCAGGATGTGATGCGTCCTCTTGATTAAAGGTGATACAAGCCAGCTTGTGGGCTCTAAATTGGAAACTGAGCAAAGATTAAAGATCTGGGGCCTCATTTATGAAGCTTGCTTACGCACAAAACGGGGTCAGAAAACTGCGTAAGCAACTTTCCATGCAAACTTTGGGATTTATGAAAGAAAAGTTAGTGGAAAAATGTGCACAACTTTAAGTTGACTAAGGACCTGGCTTACGCACATTTTGGACATGGAGAGCACCTGCAGTGCTGCTGCTGAGAAGGATAAAATTATGAAATCTTGCAGCATTATCACTTGTACTGCTTTGTTTTCACACAGAACAAGACCCCCCCCCCCCCCCCACACACACACACACGCGCGCACACTCACACACCTATGCGCCCGTGCACACACACAGCCCGAAGCGCAGAATACGGAGTGCAGAATATCAGCAAGGGGACAGATTGAGACAGAATGTCATGCGTCTGTGACAGAGTGTGTCCTGTCACTGTGACCCGAATGATCATGTGCCCTGGCTACTTGGACAAGGGAGATCTCCGTTTGGCTGACTGGCTAGCGCGCGACTATCACCCGGGAGTCTGGGGATCGAATCCTAATCGGATAATTTTTTTAATATCCGCCACAGATCTCTCTGAAGAACTCAGCATTGACGGCTTCAGCAACGCTGTGCCACTCCATGGATTTTTTTCTTATTTGTTTTGCAAAAGCACTTCCTTTCATTTCTCCACCTCACCCACAAGTACCTCAATTTCTGCTTCTGTGAAATTGCGCTTCCTTGATCTGCCTTGATCTAAGGTCGGGATCGAAATGCTGCAACAAGCCGGCTTATGTAAATGCATGAGATCCACAAGGCACTTTGCATTGACTATTTATGGCAGTAAGTGGGTGTGGTGAGGGCAGGATGTGACTAAAATGCAGCTGAGAAACATTCTCGTTAGTCTCCGATTTATGAAGCGGAAATTGTGTGCAGCAGTGCGTACTCCATGTTTGATAGATCACAAACCTACTTGGCGTAAGTACATTTTTTTGCTGAGCTTAAGTACGGTTTTAGTAATGATTCTACGCAAAGTTTGATAAATGAGACCCCAGAGCTCTTCTTTCAAGCTTAAAGAAAGCAGGTGAAGTTAAAATCTAGAGGATTAGAAACAAAGGCTGCACAGTGGCGCAGTGGTTAGAGCTGTTGCCTTGCAGCAAGAAGGTCCTGGGTTCGCTTCCTGGCCTGGGATCTTTCTGCATGGAGTTTGCATGTTCTCCCTGCGCTTGCGTGGGTTCTCTCCGGGTACCCCAGCTTCCTCCCACAGTCCAAAAACATGACTGTTAGGATTGGTCTGTCTAAATTGTCCTTAGGTGTAAATGTGTGTGTGCATGGTTGTTTGTCCTTTGTGTCTCTGTGTTGTGATGGACTGGCTCTCTGTCCAGGGTGTACCCCGCCTAATTGCCCGTTGACCGCTGGAGATAGGCACCAGCCCCCCCCCCCATAAAAATCAAAGTTAGAACTCATCAGATTTGTATCTGATTTAGGACCACCGATGATGCATATTCATAGTGTTTGAATCTGTTCTGAATTTTTAATGCACAACTCTGCAGGTTGGCGCCACACAAGCACCCACGACCACAGAGACAGACTGACAGCTGATTTAATAGAAAACACAGAAATCAAAGTAAGAAAAGTGACTTTTTAATTGTTTTAACTAGGGCTGCCACAAACGACTGTTTTATTAGTCGACTAGTCGCCAGTTTGGTGACGATTAGTCGCGACTAATCATGTCATTCATAAAAGTATAGCTTATTGCACCAGGATGCTCTAATATACCCATCATTAGCTTCTAGTTCTATGTGTGATCAGTTATGTGGCATCTAATAATAAAGACAATAGCTTATCAAACTGCTTTTAATGAATTTTGTTGCAACATGTTAATACAAATGCTACAATGTCAAACAGATCAGATGTGTGCAACTAAATACAAAAATACAAAAAAGAGGCCCATCCATGTTTCCCTTCAAGCAGTCTCATTGCTGCCACCATATTTGACCCACTGTCATGAACTACTGCTTTTATTTTAACAGGCAGGATTTCAAACTTAGCTAAAACCTCTTCTATCCAAGTCATTATATTTGTACCAGTGTGCCTCTCCTCTAGAGGCATGGTGGCAAGGTTGAAGCTTTTCATGTTCCAGTCTTCGCTCAGAAAATGGCAGGAAACACCAAGGTACGCCTCTGTAGCACGGCTGGTCCGCACGTCAGCAGTCAGAGTCAGGGAACCAGTCACAGCTCTGAGGGCCTGCTTTACCTTAAAGATAAAATATATTAACGTTAGTTCATTTACCGATATATTGTTGATTCATAAAGCAGGTTAGGATTTAACACGGAGAAAAAAGTATATTATGCTTTAACTTATATTAGATTCTAAACTGCTCAGTCAGCAAACTTGATTCTATCATGAAATGCATAAAATTCTATTTTTTATTTGTATCCAGACACACACACACACACACACACACACACACACACGCACGCACGCACGCACGCACGCACGCACGCACGCACACACACACACACACCTTTTCAAAGGTCGTCTCATATTTCCTTTACATCAGTGTGGTGAAATGTGATCGGCCTGGTAGATACTTCTTAGTATTCTTGGTTGAACATCTTGATCATATCTTTAAAACCTTGATCGCCAACCATGGAAAGGGGTCTCATGTGCATTACCAGCATGTTCAAAATGGCCTTTGTCAGGGCATTGGCTTGTTGCGGTGTGCACTTGGTTGGCCTTGTGAGAAACTCATCCATTGTAGAAGAGTGCTTTCGTTTAGCACTGTAACAGCGGTATAAAATAAATCATTAGTGTCTGTAACATTAGAGCTAATACGTGACATATACTTACATGTTAAAAGTATAATCACCATCACTACTGCTGTTGCTACACATATGATGCTAGCAGCTAAAAGGAACATTTACAGAGGCGACTCTTCGTTCTCCGCCATCACGTGCTTCCTCTCAAGATGCTCGTGCATTGCCGATGTGCTCCCGTGAAACGAGAGTTTCACCCTTACAGAGTTTGCACTCTACTTGCTTCTCAGTTGTTTTCATAAAATGCTCCCAAACCTTCGAGCTCCATTGATTATTTGCCGTGATGTGTTTTTTCTCCGGTAATTCTGCGCGAACGCTGAGCTGGAGTGGGCACTACAGCGCATGTGCCTCCACTTATATAAGCAGCAGGGCAGGAAGCAAACGTGCCGAACGTGCTGCAGCAGGCAAGATTCTTAAAATGCTCATACAGTAAACGACGCGTCGACTGTTAAATTAGTCGTCGACTGTTTTTTTTTGTCGACGTCGTCGTGACGCATCGACTACTCATGGCAGCCCTAGTTTTAACTAAATGCAATGTACAGTGGCTTATTAAAGAAAAAAATCTGGATTTGAAGACATGGTTTTATTCTCTGACTTTTTGGGCTGCTTCTTTTAAGTGGCTGTTTATACGATGAGCTAAATAGCTTTAATAATTGTTTGTGTTGTTACATTGTTGAGATCACAGGTTGCAACTTTTTTCATATTTTTAAATCATTTTCTTGAGTCTTGTGCTAAAATGACCCTTACCAGACCTTATCTGACAGGCTTATTATCTACTATAATACATTAGACTATGATGAAATTATTCTTGAATTTTGACTCAGAGTTATTGTTGATCTTCCTTTAATGTTAGAAATGTTTCATGTTCCATTTGGATGCAGCACCAATGTTTAGCCATGACAGTTTAGGACCGAGGTAGTCCGGATCCTACTCCTGCTCGTCTGATTTAAGTGATCAAAGTGAAATCACGTAGTTGTTTTTTTTGTGCATTTCTGCCTCAGAGCTTGAAGGTCAGCTACACCCAGCAGTGGGATTTAGCCTTGATTTTTACATAATGAGATCCCATCAGAAGGGTCTACTTTAGCTTATGAGTGCTGGACCACCCAACTTCATAATTTACATAGAAATGAGTTTTCGTTAATAATTTTATTAAACAATTCTGATAGTTTATGGACTTTGTTTTACTGAATCATGTCATGAAATCCTGCCAACAGCTAATGTGCAAACTGTGTAGGCTTCCTAAACAATCTCACTTTTCTAACCTTTTCACCATTTTTTATTTTTATTTATTTGGAAAACCTCTGATCTTTTTCAACTAATAAACACTTATTTTACTAGTTATACTACTAACTCCTTGTTTGTTTCAGTCACATAACAGATACTGTGTGTATTTTTATGATTCACCTACTGTCATGGCTGCTGCCACTCTGCTTCGGGTTCAGGACCATGGACAGCACCGTCTCCTGCTCTCTGAGCCAGCACCAGGGACAGAGGCACGATGGCCTTTGGCTGCTGCTCCTCCTCCTCCTTTCTGCCATCTCAACTGCTCTCGCTAGTAGTCACCACCTGAGAGCCTTTAAAAGAGTGGCTGCCAGAAGCATAAGTAGAGGTGGAGAACACAGATCTGTGCTGCTCTGTGTAAACAGTGACTATGTCGCTCCTTTGTTTTTGTTTATTATTTTAAGAGAAAAACTGACAAAACACCTAAATTAATATTTTTCTTCATTTAGAAGCAGGACATGCTGACATTTCATCAATTTTGATAAAACGTGGACTAAATTTTTAACCCTCTGGAGAAGGGCTGGGCGATATGGCCTCAAATCTATATTGCGATATAATCTGAAGCATGTGCGATTACGATATATACTGCGATATATTCTTTCCTTTGTTTATTATATGTCAAAATGACATGCTTTAAAAAAATCCTCAAATGGAAAATAAATTGCAGCAGAATAAAGATGTCCAAAAAGTGTAGAATGCTCCTCCTCCTCCTCCCGCTACATGCTTGCAGTCACTGCCATTCTGTTGTTCCAATGTCGGCGTGGGTGCACATTTTAGTGACATCATGTGTTTTCGCAATATTGCTGTAGAGCAAAAAACGTATCATTACCCAATTTTATATAATTTCTACCTTATGTCATTTATATTGCCCACCCCTACTCTGGAGGCAGGCATTGCAGATTTGCAACGTTAAAACCTACCTACCTGGTTACTCCACATACATATTCCATGAACATTTTTTAACTCAGAAGTACCCCTGAAGGACTTAGTTCATCTTTTTATCAAAACTTATTTTGAGCCTGAGTGGGTTAACATTTTCATTGTTTATTTTGTCATTTAAGGGACAAACTACACTTTTATTTAGCATTTCAGGTTTATTTTTTTTATTGTAGAAACAAACTGCACTAGTTGCCATGACATAAGGGACTACAGTTGTGTTCCAAATGGTGTACTTGTACTCCTATATTTGGTAAAACAGACTTTCTGCCTTACTTTGCAAGAATGTAGCGTACTTGGGTATTAAGCATCGACATATGAATATTGGACAATGGGTTTCCATAGGCTACAATAACACGTTTTTGAAGAAAAATGGGAGGTGGCCACCACCACCATTTTGACTGTGTCACAGGTTCCGTCAAGCCCAGACAATTCCACAAAAGGGAAGAGAGGTGGAGCTGAGGGTGTGGCTGTAAGGCTGGGATCAACTGACGACACCCGGTTGAACTAGCTACAAGCTAACCTGAAGCTAACCCAAAGTTAACGCGGAGGTGGGAGCTAAGCTAACGGAGGTAGCAACCTAGCTACAACCGGAGTTAACTGTGCACAACACCAGAGCTTCTGAGTCAGAGATAACGCCGGGCTGACCGCTGGGTAAAACTGGGTGGAACACAGAGGTCTCCGAGAGCTCCACAAGCCGGCAGCCACACAGCAGACAAGCGCCACTATGATCTGAGATGTGCAGAGCTGCCGCTGGGGAGAACCGGGTGGAAAGGTTTCCATCCCAGAGCTCCACAAGCCGATAGCCTGCGCAGCAGACAGGAGCTGCAATCAGACAGAGATGCGCCGAGCTGCAGGGAGGGGAGAACCTGGTGGAAAACAGGTCTCCCGAGAGCTCCACAAGCCGATAGTCGGAACCCAGCTCCACCAACATGTTATATTTCAACCCATTTTCTAAAGTGTAGCATTATGTTAAATGCACTGGGTTTTACCCTATTACATTTAAATTTCATGGTTAAACAGTACATGTTAAAATCTAAGCTCAGCTCGGCAGTGACCTAAAATACATAAATATACTTTTACTTACCGAAAAAAATGAAGTGGAGACTCCTTGGACGCTCTATTAGTGCAATTAATGCCACAGCAAGTCATTTTGTCCAACAATTGCACAAAAAATATCCAAAAAAGAATACACAAACACAGAGACTCAAAATCCCGGAACAGTTTCCAGGCCAGACCGGGGCTCTACTGAGGCCTTTCCATGCAGCTAGCTCTGTGGTCATGTGGGTCTGATGCTCATTAATTATACAGAATTTTAGGCTTTTAATACACTTAAACAGAAGAGTGAGAAAAAAAATCACCCCCCTCAGAGTTGTCATGAGTGTAAACTAGATAATTTAAACCAAAAACATGTTTTGGTACCAGGCTGTAAACATGTTTATTTCTGCTGTGAAATTGGTATTTTTAACATGGGAGTCAATGAGGATTTGCTCGCTTCTGACACCAGCCCCCAGCGGATGAGGGTGGAACTGCAATTTTTGGTACTTCCGGGATTGCTTCAATTTTAGAGCCGCAATGTGGGGGCTTGGTATTAAGAAACGGCCCATGTGTTTATGTGTTGTGCTCCCTCATAATTGGTCCTTCTACTGCACATTGTGCACATGAGCGCTTTGTGATTTATATCTGTGAAAGGCGCTGTATAAATACACTTTTACTTACTTACTTACTACTTACATCCTCACTTTAGAGTTCCACCTGTTGCATCTCTCCACAATTATTTGTTTATCACCATAAATAATTTAATTGTGAACTTTTTAGAATCGTTTATTTCTCAATGCATCAAACTGTAGATTTTACCACCCACACCTACCAACGGCATGTTATAACAATCAAAAGTCTCCTTGAGCAGAAAGTGTGAAAGTATTTTTGAAGCGTCCTTGTTGTCTCTTTGGGTTCCAGTTTATCATGTAACTCAGCAGCTCTCCATCATTAAGATTACCTTCATGACAGGGACGTGACTTTAAATTATGTCAATATGCAGAGTCAAAGTCTGCTGTCGAGTTGTGAGAAATGAATACACAAAAGCGTGACATTCATAATAACGACGTGAACGGGGTGATTATGGATTTCTCAGTCAAATCCATTTGGGAAGGAGGTTATTGAATTTAATCCACGGAGTAATGTGTTTAGGCAGCGAAAGACTCGTCATTGAAATAAGAAAGCCTTGACCTTTCTGGATGCATCTGATTACTGTCAGCTTCACTTTATCAAAGTGTGTGTATGTGTTTCTGTGTTTGACTCGAGAAAAGGTTTCATTTGCAAAATTTGAGCAGCAGTGAACTGGATTGGTATAAATAAATTAAGACTTGTGGTACATAAAGAGACATGTTTACACACACACGTGCCCTACTTTACCACCACAGACTTCCCTCTGATTCATCACCTAGTGTGTAATGCTGATACATTCAGACTTCCTCAAACATCTGTCTGGATCCATTTGTCAGTCAGACCAGAACAACCTTCTGCTCCACCTTTGTCCTGCAGGACATAAAAGAGACGGTGGTGACGGTGGTGAGTTAAGTGGCTAGCTCAGAGTCTTTGTAGTGAGGCTGTGGAGCAGTTACGAGCTGTCATCATCTTACCTGCCGGTGTCAGCCGTCAGTCATTTTGGTTTTGGAGAATCCACGTAGTGTTTCACACAATGCTGCAGTGGAATGCAGACAGCTAGATGTCAGTGTAAATAACCGTCCATCCATTTTCTTTACCCATTTGTCCAGCGGGGGGGCTGGTGCCTATCCCCAGCAGTCTCCAGGCATGCAGGCAGGATACACCCTGGACAGATTGCCAGTTCATCGCAGGGCAACACAGAGACACACAGGACAAACAATGAAGCATGCACACACACACACTCAGGACAATTTAGAGAGACCAGTCAACCTGACTATCGTGTTTTTGTGGGAGGAAGCCGGAGCACCCGGAGAAAAGCCACGTATGCACAGGGAGAACATGCAAACTCCATCCAGAGACCTTTTGCTGCAAGGCAACACCGCTAACCACTGCACCACTGTGCAGCCCCTGAAGTTACCGAGACATGTGGTTAGTGAAGCATTTACTGGAAGCAGCAAATAGTTTAAAGGGTTTGAGTTGAAGATGCTGTAAACGCAGCACAACCATGCCTCAGATAATCTATGATAAGGATGACGATACAAGTTTGATCTGATCAGTAACATTGATGATAAACACAATGCTGTTAAAGTAAACAGTTTCAGTTTAGTAGCAAAAATGAAAATACAAAAAGAAACAAATACATTTTTTAATACACAAAATTAGTATTCTCTTTTCTATTTTTATTTTCTATTTAAGATAAATTACTTTAATTTCAACTAAAGTTGACAGTTTTTAAAAAAATCTTTACATAACTAGAAAAAAAAGATTTCTTATCTAATTACAAAAGATGTAGGGGATTGCTTCAAAAATTAATGTTTATTTGGATTTTTAAGGCTGCCTCATACAATCATTTTAATAGTGGACCAAACGTGTTGTGCATAGAGTGTAGCTTATTGCATCAGGATGCAGCTGCTCTAGCGTACCAGTCGTTGGCTTCTAGTTGGATGTGTGGTCTGTCATGTGACATCTACAAACAAAGACAAGATTATATTTTATCAAACAGCAGGGGTCTAATGTCCGTCATCAACAAGTTCAAAATTGCCTCAGTCAGAACGTTTGCTTGCCGAAGCGTGCATGTTGTTGCCTTGGTAACAAACTTGTCCACTGAAGAGGAGCACATTTTAACATTGTAACGTAGGGTTATACATGAAATCGTTAGCATTTGTAATGTTAGAGCAAATACGTGACATGTGTGTGCTAAAGGTAATGAAATAACCATCACTACTGTTGTTGCTATGGCTATAAATACAAGTAACTCCCTGTTGATGTTAGCAGCTAACAAGAGGTAATCAGCGTACAGAGCCCTCCTCGTTCTCCACCACGTCCTTCCTTTTAAGGTGTTCATGCATCGCCATTCTGCTCCCATGAAAGTAGAGTTCTGCTTTGCAGATTTTGCACTGTACTGTACACCATGTCTGTTTTTTCTGGTGATGCGACAACGACCGCTTTTTTAGCATTTGCCTCGAGCAGCAGTGGTGCTGCAGTAGGCATAAAAAAAAAAGATGCTTCATAGAATAAATTACATAAATTATTTAATTTGTTGTCAACTATTTTGTTTTTTCGACGCCATCGCGATGAATCGTCTAATCGTGGCAGCCCTAGATTTTTATAAGTGGAGGTGCAACTGGCGTACTGACACCATGCTTTCGTTCTTTTTTAAACACAGAAACAGTTTTGTTTACCTGTTTGTAGCTACGGTTTCGCCGACAGCTGCCGGCTTCTTCAGGCTGACGCTGATGGTGGCGCGTCACTTCCTTCTCCGTTTATCTGCGGGCAGCAGAGGACGTTGTCGCCCTCTACTGCCCGCTCTCCCCTCTCCGACGATGCAGTCCCATGCGTGGTCCAGCGTGTAAACTCCGTCGTCCCTGTTCATGGTCCCACATCCACGTCTCCTTATCTCTATTGCTTCCTTGATCCATCTTTTGTATTTTTGTTGTTCAGTGGTTATGATCCGTGTGCTGTCCCAGTCCATTATATGGTTTTCTCTTAAGCAATGATCTGTTACGGCTGACTTTTTTATTGTACTTTCTGCTTCTTCTTTTGCTGCTCTTGTGTGTTTACGATTTGCCTCTTTCTCGCACTCCTTTCTGTGTTCTATTGTCCGTGTATTGAGTTGGCGTCCGGTTTCTCCTATGTATGTTTTATTGCATATTTTGCATGGGATTTCGTAGATGACTCCACATTTTTGTCCAGCTGATATTTTGTCTTTTGGGTGTACTAGTCTGTTTCTAACTGTTGTGTATGGCTTTGTTGGTGTGTTTATGTTGTGTTTTTTCATTGTTGCTCTTATTTTTTCCGTTATGCCTCTGATGTATGGTAGGGTTATCACTGGTTTTGGTTCTTGTCTTTCTGGGTTTCTGGTTCTTTTTTTGGGTTGTTCTTTGCTTTCTGTTTTTGTTTGTTGTTTTCCTTTGTTTATTGCCCATGTCGGGTATCCGCAGGTCTTTAAAGCGTATTGTATGTGTTTGTCCTCTTGTTTACGGTCTCTCTCTTCTGTTATTATGTTTACTCGGTGATATAATGTTCTGATTACTGACATTTTGTGTGTGGTGGGGTGTTCTGATGTCCATAATAGATATTGGTCTGTGTGTGTTGGTTTCCTGTATGTGTTTATGTTTAGGGTCCCGTCGGTCTGCCTGGTGATTTTCATGTCCATAAATGCTATGCTGCCTTCTGTTTCTAACTCATAAGTGAATTTTATGTTGCCCGTGTCGTCAATATTGTTTAAGTGTTGTGTTGGTGTTTCTGTTTGGTCTTTTGGTATGATTTCCAGTATGTCATCCACGTAGCGTTTCCATAGTTTTATTTTGCAGTTTGGGGGGGCGGTGGCTATGGCTTTTTGTTCCAGGTCTTCCATGAAAAACTCGCACAGGGTGGCTGATAACGGGTTACCCATGGCGAAGCCTTCCAGTTGTTTGTATATTGTGTTGTCGTATGTGAAGTAAGTGGAGTTAGCTACCAGTCCTATCAGTTGTGCTATGTCGTCTGCTGTGAGGTTTGTCCTTTTATGTAAAGTTTTGTCCTGTCTGATTCTGTTAACTACTATGTCTATGGTTTTTTGGGTTGGTGTTTTTGTGAACAGAGATGTGACGTCATGTGAGATGAGTATGTCGTTGTCTTCTATTGTAATTTCCTTTAGTTCTTTTGCCAATTCTATACTATTTTTGCAGTGTTGGTCTGTATTTCCTAATAACGGGCTGATGATTCTGCTGATATCTTTTGCCATGTTGTATGTTGGTGTACCTATGCTGTCAACTATTGGTCTAACTGGGGTGTTTTGTTTATGTATTTTTGGTGTTCCATATATTCTTGGTGTTATGTTTGCTGTAGGAATCCAGTGTTTGTACATTTTTTCTGTTATTTTGCCTTTTTCGTGCAGTGGCTTCAGTAATTTTTTCATGTTTTTCTTAATGTTTTCTGTTGGATCTTTTTTAAGTATTTCATATGTATTTTTGTCTTCTAGCATCTGTTTCATCTGTTGTTTATATTTTTCTCTGTCCATAACTACTGTGGTTCTTCCTTTATCTGCCGGTAGAATAATTATCTGTTCATTTTTGGATAAAGCTGTCATGGCTGATTGTTCTTCTTTTGTAATATTGCTGTGTTGAATTTGGCTGTTTTTTAATATCCCAACTACGTTATTTCTGAGTTCTGCTTTCTTTCCCTCATGTGTGATCTGTTGACATGCTAGTTCTGTTGCTACAATAAATTCATCATATGGTATTTCTTTTGGTGTGACTGCAAAGTTTAAACCTTTCTTTAATATGCTCTCTTCTGCTTCTGTTAGTTTGTATTGTGAAATGTTACATACCCATGAGTTTGGTGTGGAGTTGCCTTGTATTTCTCCCCTCTTTTTCTTGTTTATGAGTCTGTTTAACTTCTTTATGTGTCTTTCTTTCACTTTTATGAACTCTTGTTCCTGTTTTTCCATCATGTGTCCTTTAATTAGTTCTTCCATTTGTTTATCAAGTTTGTAATTCCTTTTCAAGTCCAGGTGTCCTCTTTCCAGTTCGTCCTCCACACGCCTCTGTTTGGTTATGACGTTCCTTATCCTCTCCTTGAGCAGTGCTCTCTGTGCTCTTTCTATTATATTTTGTGCTGTCTGGGTCCGGATCGATGTTTTCAGCTGTAGGCTTGTGGGTGTGATGTTTTCGTCCCGGCATCTTAAACAGAAGCGAAGGTGGTTTCTTAGACGTGCGCGTTTCTGGTGTAATCGTTCCAAACGGCGGAAGTCCTTCGTTCCTTGTTGTCCGTATTTCTCTTTGAACATCTTAGGTGTGTTCTTGCTGTGTCTTTGTAAATCCATGCTTTCGTTCTTTTTTAAACACAGAAACAGTTTTGTTTACCTGTTTGTAGCTACGGTTTTGCCGACAGCTGCCGGCTTCTTCAGGCTGACGCTGATAACTGTTTCTGTGTTTAAAAAAGAACGAAAGCATGGATTTACAAAGACACAGCAAGAACACACCTAAGATGGTGTACTGACAGTTTATTGGTGTGGATTACTCATTTAACCAATACAGTTGCAGTGGTCTCTAGTAGGAATGAATGCCTTGCAGGCAGAACTCAGAGCACAAGAAAGCCCACAAACCTTCCCAGTGACCCAGTGGTAGAGTGTCCGCCCAGAGACTAGGAGGTCAGGGTTAAAATCCCAGTCGGGTCATACCAAAATGGCACCCTGCCTCTCTGCTTGACACTCAGCTTTAGGGGATTGAATTGGGGGGTTACACCACCAAATAGTTCCCTGGTGCAGCCACAGCTGCAGCTCACCACTCCCCCTGGGGATGGGTCAAATGCAGAGATGAATCATTGTGTGATGATGACTACTGGCCCAGCTGGACCAGGTCTGTGACGTCAGAGCTGTGTTTTAAATAGGAGGATTTGGAGTCTTATTTCCTGATATTTAGGCATGTTGACTTGGATTGGATAAAAGCAACGAGACTCTACTGCTAACTCTGTTTGATTGGGGACATGGATGTTTCATCTCCACAGAGCTTCTGCCCTGTGAGTGAGTTTCTAATGCTAGCGGTTAGCTTCTGTTGACCGAGACATTCTCTGCTGATTCTGGACCCTAAAGCAACTACAGCCTTCCCTGTTGTGAGTCAATTTACAGTGTGATGGAGATCTGTCAGGATTTTCTAATCCTAGAGTTTCACTGTCTGTTTTCTATCAAAAGCTAATACAGGAGATGGGTGTAGGAGACTATTTTCATGTTCAGCCTGCATAAAAAACTCAGATTATAATCAGAAATAACCATTAAAACATTGGTTTTTATTCAACCACTCCTTTAATAGCTAATAATACAAAAGTGTTGTAAGCATCATCCGGCTCTTTAACCAAACTAAACCTGGAAGTTGAGGCTGAAACGAGTGGCAGTTCCCGTTGGTTCCAGTACAAATTATAAGTCCCGCCTCCGTCACGTAAATAAATGAGACAGTTTCCATTTAAAAAAAATTGATGTTTAACTTTTTAACTGTGGAATCCATCCAAATGAGCATCTGAAGAAGAAGAAGAAGAAGAAGAAGAAGATATCTTTTCTATAGCACCTCTCAAAATAAAAATCACGAGGCGCTTCACAAAAACAAAAAATGTAAAAAAATATATATATATAAAAAAGATTTTAGAAAATGAATAAAAATATATTTAAAATGAGCAAAAAATAGACAATTGTGATTAAAAATGTTAAGAAAGAGAGAGAGTGAATAGGAAAGAGGGAAATCAGTGGATCCTGAGGAAGGTGGAATAGGTAGGGAGAGCAGAGAAGTATAACTTGTAGGAAGTATATCCTGGAAATGCGGATTTCCTTCTTCCAAAAGGTATAAATAATCAAAAGTGTTTTTTATTTAGAGTTTTCAGTTGTTATATTTTTTTTCATAAATGCTTTAAACTTTCCAGGATTTGTTTTTTTTAATAAAAGTGTTTTTATTTGAGAAAAAGGATTTAAGTGTCAGAACCTAGTGATGATGATCCATCTGTCAGATACTTTCCAGAAGAAGACGCAGAGGCAGAGACACTAAGTTATTCAGCTCTTTTAACTCGACACATCTGCTGTCACATTTCTTGCTTGTATCAAATAATTTCCTACCAACCACTTGAACTTCAGCATATTTGTTTTGGTTGAATGACTTTCCCTTTAATGAGCCGGTCTCGTAAAGTTCTCTAACGAGCTCTTTCTGCCGCCGAGCTCTCTGCGTTGGACTGCTACCCTCATGCTGCTGCTGTCAGCTCATCTCTGCTTTAGTGCAGCTCACATGTCAGCAAAGGGAACCTCATCTTGGAGCAGGAAAATATTCTCAAATTAAGTCGACTTCACCTGGTAAAAGATGAATGAATCTGTTATGATGAAATGCTGATGCTTTCGACACAGGTGATGTTATTTTATTCCAATTAAAGTGGATTCAGACATCTGGTTTCATCTTTTCGTGTTTGAAGGTCTGCAACAAGATTTGGTGACAGGGCTGCAGCGATTGGTCGACATATTCAATGAAATAATAAAATCATGGGTTTTATTGCTGATGCACCGTTACACACCTCTGGTTCCAAACAAAAATGTATTGTTTTTTGTAACTGCAATGCATGTTGTGACCTCTAGGGGGTGGTACCTTTTATTGCTGTTAGCCAAGTCTATCAGAACTTGTGGGTAATTTTCCCAAACCTTAACAGCATGTGCCTCCATTTCACCAGGTCGACCTGAATGGACCGTTTTGCGGCTCCTTTCAGGGACTGACGGAGTATCTGAATCTGAGTATGCACTCGGCAGATGAAGCCAGCATCCGGCATTGGTAAAAATGGAAACGTTGCTGGAGAAAGTGTTCACGCTGATTTAAAATTGTTTCTAAACTTTCAAAGCTGAAAAATGCCGTGGAAATCTCTCCACAACACAACGTTTGGCTGATTAGTGGTCTCCTGCAAAAATGCGGTGCCGCTCAGAGGCAATAGGAGGATCTTCTGTGACTTCTATGTTTATGTTTCTCACAGAGCATCACATGATTGTGTGGAAAGAAACAACATATTTAGCATATAATTCAATTGTTTTGCATGTTTTGAGGAGGATTTAGTGAGGCAAATGGATCATTCTCACTGTGTGGGTGATTGTCCGGCCCGTGTGAGGCTTGATACAGGTTTTCTTTGTAAAGGAAAAACGAGAAGAGGTCATAGCAATCACTCGGACTCTGAAGAAAGCCTGGATTCCTGCAGCAGCGGACAGTTTGTGAGACTCATTTGGTTCGTTACAAGTCCTTGTGACTAAGTATTTGTTATTAAAAGAAGCTGTTTTTATTCATCTTCGTGTATTTTTAAATCCACAGAGTCATGTTGTTTTCACGTTCTGGTTCAGGTGTCTCAACCTGTGATCATAATAATAAATAAAGAAATAAACAAGGACACTGACTGATGAAGACCTACCCGGCTTTGCAGTCGCTGTGAGGATTTGTCCGTTTTCATTGGCCATCACCCAGAGGTGATGAGAATAGCGCTGTACTCGTCGGAGCGGGCTCCTGCTTTTAGCAGAAGAGATCGCTTCAACTTGCCTTGAAACAAAAAAAATGTCCTCCAGATGTTTGAAAGTCTGAGTGAAGGGTCCAGGGCTTTCTGTTAAATAGGAATAAATGTCTCCCCGCAGATTTGTGGGGCAAACACAGATGAATTAGACAAACGTTTTCCATCATCCCAGAGATCATGCAAGTTTTGAATATCTTCAATTTAGTCCTGAATACAGATTTTAATTTTTTCTCTAAACCTCTTCCCATCTTTCGGCATGAAAGCGTTTATATTTGGGCGGTGTACACTCATGATAGTGTACACATTGACCGTTTCGGCAGTAAGCATGTAGGTGGGATGTGATCCAGAAATAAAGTTGTAGAAATGAGGCCCCAGCTGGTTAAAAGTGAGAGTGTTAAAGCAGAGAAACATGGTCTAAAAATAAATAAAAGGGTAAAGCTTTCATTTAAATGGGTTTAGACTCCATAAAAGCTCTTTTTGTTCCTTAACTTTTTCTCATTTAGTTTTCAAGTTAAAGACAAAGTACATCAACAAAAGGTAACACCTGAAAGGAAATGTCTGAGTTTTTTTTTATTACTAAATTAGGAAAACTTTAACAGCTTGGCAAACAGTTAGGGAAGTTAGTTTATGTTGGTTTCATCTGGTGTTTCAGTCAGATGTCCTAATAAATATGTACGAAGGGTTGATGGAGTCTCCCAACACAAGGACACAAGATTTTATTGGTAAAATCTTAGTATTTTATTTGGTTGTCCAAGAAAAAGAAAGAAAGGAAAACGAAAACCTCTCTGAGCAGTCGGCTCTTATTGATTACAAGTACGACCTGGAACATTAAGCCAAGTCCTTGGTAAACAAAGAACTTGTGACACATTGAGTCTAAATGCAACCATGTTTGGAATCTATTTTGGATTTGTTAAGAAAATAACTTTAAGGAAATTTTTTTCATATTTTTCTTTAAAGGAAATAAAACGTAGACCCAGCTGGTTGTATTCCGAACATGCACATAAACACCTACACTTCATCTTTGTCTCGTTCAGCAGTGTTCTGTTATCACACACACCCATGCACGTGCACACACATGCTAAAAGCACTTCATCACCTTGCAGCATTTGCAGGAGTTTTTAAGTTTGGGGTCAGGACTCATTTCACCCGCCTCTCTCTTCCCTTTCCCATTGCCTCTTACAGTGAAGGAGGTAAAGTAGATGCTACAATGCTTAAAAGGGCTGAGTGAAATGTTAGCAACATCAGGTGAAAACTGGAGTAATTCTTATCTACAAGCCAAAATTATTGAAGAAACAAGTCAAGAAAAATCATATTCACTTGTGAATTTCATATAAAGTTTCTATGTTCAGCCAATGTGTCCCTAAAAACGGTCCATGAAAATGCATTGTTGGTTCTTTTTTTAAACACGGATAAGCTTTTTCTTTACCTTGCGGATGTTTTGTATGCGGTTGCAAACATCTTCAGAGCTGACGCTGAACGGTGGCGTCACTTCCTACTCCGTTTATCCGCGGGCAGCAGAAGATGTTGTCGCCCTCTACTGCCCGCTCCCCCCTCCAATGACGCAGTCCCATGCGCGGTCCAATGAGTAAACTTCATCGTCTCTGTTCATTGTCCCACATCCATGTCTCCTTATCTCGATTGCTTCTTTAATCCATCTTTTGTATTTTTGTTGTTCAATGTTTATGATCTTTGTGTTGTCCCAGTCCATTATATGGTTTTCTCTTGTGCAGTGATCTGTTACGGCTGACTTCTTTATTGTGCTTTCTGCTTCTTGTTTTGTTGCTCTTGTGTGTCTTCAACTTGTTTCTTTCTCACACTCCTTTCTATGTTTTATTGTTCGTGTGTTGAGTTGGCGTCCGGTTTCTCCTATGTATGTTTTATTGCAGAGTTTGCATGGGATTTCGTAAACGACTCCACATTTAAGTCCAGCTGATATCTTGTCTTTTGGGTGCACTAGTCTGTTTCTAACTGTTGTGTATGGTTTTGTTGGTGTTTTTTCATTGTTGCTGTTATTTTTTCTGTTATACCTTTGATGTATGGTAGGGTTATCACTGGTTTTGGTTCTTGTCTTTTTGGGTTTCTGGTTCTTTGCTTTGGTTGTTCTTTTCTTTCTGTTGTTGTTTGTTGTTTTCCTTTGTTTATTGCGTTTATAGATGTGGATGTGGGACTATGAACAGAGACGATGGGGTTTACACATTGGATCGTGCATGGGACTGCATCATCGGAGAGGGGAGAGCGGGCAGCAGAGGACGACAACGCCCTCTGCTGCCCACGGATAAACAGAGTAGGAAGTGACGTCACCATCAACGTCAGCTCTGAGGATGTTTGCAGCCGCGAACGAAACTGTCATCAAAGTAAAGAGAAACCTTTTCTGTTTAAAAAAAACCCCAACAATGCAGTTAGAAAAGCAACACAGTAAGAACATACCAAAGAGGTCCATGAAAGCGTTGATGATTACAAAAGATCATCAAAGGAGAAGAGAGCAAATTCATTTTTTAAATACATTTCTTTTGAAGCTGAGAATAGGTCTTGGCTGATGTTTTGAAGCTTTTGTTTTCATGCTTGAAAAAGAAAAAAAAACTCTGTTTAATGTGCTGAACAGAATACAGAGGGTCAAAGGTCAAGCCAGTATTAAGCGCAGCCTTGAGCTTGTAGGATTGATTTTATGGTACGAATGTTGACATATATGTCACAAGTAGCGGGTGGGGTTGCATTTTTCTCATCAATTTAAACGTTTAGAAGTTGCTGCTTTAATAATGAAAAACTGCAGCTACAAAATAAGAAACTTGACTTGAATTTGAGTCACATTTGCAATTTATAAATGCGTTATTCGAATTTAGAAATGATAACGCTCCAGCTGAGTTTAAGAATGAAGCTATTGGGCAAAAGGCTTGCTGTGAAACTACAGTAAAACCAAGCATTAATCAATATAACACAAAAGAAACTGCCCTAAATAAATTTAATATCAAAAGATAGATAAGATTCAATAATTTAGCATGAAATATAGCCTCTTGAACAACTGCAGTGTTATAGATCCTGGTCCAGCTCCAGGCATGCAAACAGCATTTTGTAGTGCACATTTTTATACTTTCCTCAAATAAACAGTACTTAAATAAATAATAAGCATCCTACTAAAATTTTAATGCAACGTTAATATGGGTATCGGCAGTGGAAAAGCATTGTTTGGTCAGACTGTGCTCACATTTCCATCTAGCTGAAATAAGAAGATGAATTATTAAACTCATCCAAACAAAAACAGAAGTCATCATTTCTCCATATCACATCTCCATCACCAGTGAAAATAAATAAAGATTACTCACGCATGTTATATGTTGAAAAAGTGTTAGAGTATGTGGACAAATGAGAAGAAAACTGCTAATTTGTGAAATAATTTGAATAAAATGGATCATAATTTAGAAAAGTGCTGACATTTATTTTAATAAGTGATCTAGATTTGTTTTTCCTGCAGCAAAATTCAAATTAGAAAAATCTATAATGCAAACAAAGCAAGCCATCTTTTGCTGCAAAGTTTTCACAAAATCCAGAAAATATCCTGTTTGAGGTGCAAGTAAAGACCAATTTCACTTGTTTTTCCAACATATTTGCAGTGGTCTCTAGTATACATGAATGCCTCGTGAATCTATGTCTGTGGAGAAAAAAAGCCCTGGCGCTCCTTTTTCAGGAGCTAGAGGGGAGTTGGAGCAGAGATGAGCAGAAGACGGGAGGATTTGGACTCTTATTTTCTGATATCTGGTTATCTAACCGCTGATTGGATAACAGCAACACAACTCTTCCGCTGCCATTTGCGCTGCAACGTTGATGTTTTATCACTA
This sequence comes from Nothobranchius furzeri, assembly GCF_043380555.1. NCBI lineage: Eukaryota > Metazoa > Chordata > Actinopteri > Cyprinodontiformes > Nothobranchiidae > Nothobranchius > Nothobranchius furzeri. The sequence goes on from NC_091743.1 coordinate 74,773,999, forward strand.
CAAACACTGAAGGAGTTGGGCCATGTGGTGGAGTTGCTTATGCTAACGGTTAGCTTTTTCTAGCTGAGATGTGCTCTGCTCTCTCTTAAACGCTACATCAGCGACATCCTTCACCGTGAGCCAAGAGTGATTCCTTGAATACAGCATGAAGTAGAATTGACTGGCTTTTCCAGACCGAGCGTTTCCTTGTTTATTTTCTATTGGCAGCTGATGCAGAAATGAGGTAGAAGTATATTTTCACATTTAGCAAATGTGTTAAACTCAGAGTGATCGGTCATATTTAAATCATGACAAGTAAAAAGGATTTAACCTAAAGGAAGCTGAGCTTAGCTGTGAGATCCTGTGCTTCAGGGTGAAAAATCAACACAGCAGAAGCAGAGATCCGAGTTGATTGTCAACCGTTTGAACGGTAATCCCAACATACAGCAGCATCAGTAAGAGATTAATCACCCTTTTAATTTAAAACTATGTTTTTTTAGGGCAAATGCAGTGAAATTGTTTATATTTTTAAAGCCAACTTTGCTATTGGTTAAATGATAGTTTTCTGCCCAGGTTTTGGTTTGGGTCAAATCCAAGTTCATCATGAAATGTTTTTACTGGCACTCCTTCCAACTTTTTATTTTACTAGAATTTATGCAAATTTCTCAGCATTTTTCATACTTAAACTTAGCGTTTTAGGGAAAAATGTGTTCATAAGCACAAATGTTAAATTAAATATATAAAAAATCTAAATACAAAATCACACCAAAACTATTTGTGTAAGATGCTAATTAGAGATCCCCCTGCTGTGTGCAGCCTTCTTTCTTTATAAAGAACACAAAAGGAAACTTGTGCAAAACATGATTTTCTGAAGCTCTCAAGATAATTGTGTTTTCTGGTCGAGATAATTATCTTCTGTTCACAACATAATTAAGATAAAACGGTACTATCAGGCCGCTTGGGGCTCAGAACTTCATGTCTAGAGCTAAAACTGGAGCTTTTACGAAAGTCCAACAATGTTTCATTTAATTTACTCAACCAGCTCCCACAACACAATTATAACACATTTAACAAACGTTTTAATATGTGAACCATATAGGAATGCATTTTATTAATGCATGAAAGTAAAATGTGTTTGCATATTAATATCTTGAAGGTATTATGCACAATAATATTATGTGTTCATGGTAGAAATGGGCGACATGACCTAAAATCTATATTGCAATAAATTTTGGAAACACAAGTGGCAATGATATATATCACAATATATACTTTTCTTCTGTTTATACATGTAAAAATGAATGTCACGTACCAGATAGATTGTAGAACAAATCATTCTAAAACATATAGAATACAGTCAGCATGAATTATTACTATAAATTACATTTATTTTCAAAACTTATTTAAGTAAATACAAAATATCTCAAATAGTTTTATGTTAAGGTTCTTTCTTCAAACAATGCAACATAAAAAAATCATAAAATGAATAAAAATGAAGATATTTTAAATAAAATACAAGCTAAATGTGATGAAAACACAAATAACATTTTTCATGATTCATTTTTCACACATTTTTGCTCATAGAAGTTCATTTTACTTCAGGAGTAAATAATTGCAGGTACAATTTTCCAATACTATTACAATAAAGTTGGAGGTTTACCCAGTTTCTTTCACTTTTGTTGAACTGCACGCAGATCAGATGATCTGCGGCGGTCTGATCTACCACAGTTTGCACCATCAGCTCAGAGCCAGAGGGAGGGGCTGGTTTCAGTCTAGTCTAGACTTGCAGTGAGAAGGTCCTGGGTTCGCTTCCCAGCCTGGGATCTTTCTGCATGGAGTTTGCATGTTCTCCCTGTGCATGCGTGGGTTCTCTCCGGGTCCTCCGGCTTCCTCCCACAGTCCAACAACATGACTGTTAGATTAATTGGTCTGTCTAAAATTGTCCTTAGGTGTGTGTGTGTGTGTGTGTCTCCATAATTGTTTGTCCTGTGTGTCTGTGTTGCCCTGCGAGGGACTGGCTCTCTGTCCAGGGTGTACCTCGCCTGATTGTCCATTGACCGCTGGAGATAGCCCCACCCCCACCCATCCCGCGACCCCACATGGACAAGCGGGTTCACAAAACATATGGATGGAAAAAGCTGAAACTGGGAAGGTCGGAGGGAAAACTGTTCACAATGAATCACAGGAGATGTCCAATAGGTTTGAAAGCCCTATGTGTTCATCATGTGTTAAAAATCAAGCAGCGTTTTAGGGATTTGGCATTAACGAGCTGTTAACGCTGATACGACTTTACTCCATGTTCTCTGCTGTTACATTCAGGCAAAGCAGGAGCCGTGCACACTCGGCCACACCGAAGCGGCTGAAAACGAGGAAGGGTGACCAAGCATTTGTTTCCGACGCCCGCAGCAAAACGGACATTTCACCGACATTTAACCTCTCACCTCTACCTATTTAACCTTCCCCTCACCCCCATCCTAACCTTCACCCAGTTCCTATTTCTAAATTTCCCATTAACTGTGTTTGAGAGGAACGATGCAACAAGAAACAAAGCTTTGCATGCACAAGTGGGTTAAGGTTAGGATGGGAGTGAGGGGAAGGCTAAATTGCAAGAGGGTAAAGGTCACAATTCGTTAAAATCTCTGTTTTACCGTGGCCGTCGGTATGCAACGCTCTGGCACAGCGCGTTTGGAGCCCCAGCACGTCGGAAACAAACGCTTGGTCGCCCTTCGTCAGTTTCAGGTGTTTCAAGTGTGAGAATGTGTTGCATTGGAGCGCTAAACTGTCTCGCTCCTCGATGACGTCATCAGCAAGTGTAACCGAATAGCTGGTCAGGCCAAAAACATACTGATCATATGTTATACCAGTGAAACCATGCATTACGAGTTTACGCTGTCTTGTGTACAGAAAATGATTTTTTTAGGTGGCACAGAAGAGATCTGTAGGCGATGACAGTTATTGGGGAGTAAATAAATAATTTTAGCTGAATTTCTCTTTAAATACATGTAATTTTTGTTTCAAGTTTTTGTTTCTGATACAGTAACTCTCTCTCTCTCTCTCTCTCTCTCTCTCTCTCTCTCTAATCCTCCCCCCCTCTCTCTCTCTCTCTGTCTCTCTCTCTCTCTCTGATCCTTCCCTCTCTCTCTCTCTCTCTCTCTCTCTATAATCCTTCAAGGAGGCTTCTCCTCCTCGCTTGAATAAACCCTGCTCCTCCTGTTCTTGTTGTTGTTTGAGAGGAATAAACAAGCTTGTTTGGATTTATTGTGATGACAAACCAAAGGTTTTATTTCTGCACTGACTGTTTGACCTTGTCAGCATGTGACAACAGAATTGGTCTTCTGAAAAGAGATCTGAAGGTTTCCTACCAGATAAACAATATTTAGATCACAGAAACTGAGCTAAAAACTCTACATCAGACAACTGAAAAGGATGAATTTTATAAGCTGCTACAAGTTATAGCATGTTGTTGTTACAGCATTGGATTGTTTTATAGTTTTGTAAAAGGTAGTTTGTAGTCTAAGTCGTATTTTATTGAAATTTCAACTGGAAAAAGAAACGTTTCAGAGCATCAGTCAGTTTCTGACTGATGACGTTCCTTTGAGCAACGTTTATCTTAAACACATATATTTCTCTGATCTTTGGGGGTTCAGCACAATGGCTCATTGTGTCCAGAAAACTTTTAAATTGAGGTTACAAGGCTTCAGCAGTGCATTGTGGGACATGTTGTATGAGGGCTCATATCAGTAAGTGTTATAGGATGGTCAATCATTGTGACACTGCTGGTATTGTTTCTAGTAACTCTGTGTGTGTGTGTGTGTGTGTGTGTGTGTGTGTGTGTGTGTGTGTTTGGTGTTTGTGTGTGTGCGTGCGTGTGTGTGTGTGTGTGTTTGGTGTTTGTGTGTGTGCGTGTGTGCGTGCGTGCGTGTGTGTGTGTGTGTTTGGTGTTTGTGTGTGTGTGTGCGTGCATGTGTGTGTGTGTGCGTGTGTGTGTGCGTGTGTGTGTGTGTGTGTGTGTGTGTGTGTGTGTGTGCGCGCGCGTGCATGCGACATCTCTAGTAGTGAGTCCATCACATTGTTTGTTATCTAATAGCATTTGGGGACAGTTTGAAAGACAACTGTAGATCCCGTCTCATGAGCCGTTAATGGATCGTGTCCAGATTCACTTATATACAGTGTTCAGCATAAATGAGTACACCGCCTTTAAAAAGTACGAATTTAATCAGCAGCTCAATGAACAAAAGAACGATTTCCAGATTTTTCACAAGGCTGGGTTTTATTGAACACTTGTTTATCTCCATAAAATGAAATTAGGGTAATAATATAACTTAGATCACAAAATCTTCAGTTTTACTAAAATCGATTGAAGCAAAAATGAATACAAACTGCAACAAAGACTAACACATCTAGTGTTTTGTACGACCACCGTGGTTTTCAAGGACAGCACCAAGTCTTCTAGGCATGGAATGAACAAGTTGGCGACATTTTCATCATTTATCTTTTTCCATTCTTCAAGAAGAACCTCTTTTAGAGCCTGGATGCTGGATGCAGAGTGATGCTCAACTTGCTGCTTCAGAATTCCCCACAGGTGTTGGATTGGGTTCATATCAGGAGACAGACTTGGCCGTTAAATCACCTTCACCCTGTTCTTCTTCAGAAATGCAAGAGCAGCTTTAGATGTGTGTTTTGGATCATTGTCGTGTTGGAAAAGTGCACGACGACCATGTGCATGGAGTGATGGCAGCATCTTCTCCTTCAGAGCAGAGCAGGACATTGTTGAGTTCATGATACCATCAATGAAATACAGCTCCCCAACACCAGCAGCTCTCATGTAGCCCACATAAGGACACCACCACCACCGTGTTTCACTGTAGGCACCATGTATTTCTCTTTGAAATCCTCACTGTTTGTTCAAAAAATGAAAATTTTTGACAAATGTTTAATTTGTTAGTTGACGTCAGTTTGTGATGGGTATTGCAAGCAATATGGCAAAAAATGTTCTAAAATATCTCTGACTGCACCTTTAAGAGTAAATTGAATAAGATTATTACAGAAAAAAGAGAATGAGGTGAACAAAAGAGGTGCAGAGGATGATATTAGAAAAATAAAAGTGACAAGATGAGATTGAGGTTAAGTCCTTATTTCTTATTTGACAGAGCATTCAGAGTCTTTCACCCCAGGGCTTGGTCCGTTCAGTCGTGTGTGTGTTTGTGTTTTTGTTTATGACAGAAGGAGGTAAGACTCACTCGGGACGCAAAGAAAATGCTCATTGAAACGTGGGAAGAAACAAAAAAATAATGGATGAAAGGGAAAAAAAGTTTAAGGGTCAATAATGAATCAGATGTGATTTATTAGAAATATTTTGAACAAAATATTGTTTTTAGAAACATGATTTTAGAAACCTTTTCACTTCAATTTCATATCACATGATTTTTATCTGGTGGAATGTCAGAAAACTGATTATTACAAGTTACTGAACAAAGCAATAAATGAAAATATAATAAAATCAGATCAGGCTTAAAGGCAAGACAGCTTTATTTGTACGGCACATTTCAAACACAAAGGCAATTCAAAGTGCTTTACAGAAGCAAGAACAGAAAACAGTAAATCAAACAAAGAAATATTACTTCCAGGTTTAACAAATAGATAAAAGGTATTGTCAACAGGATGAGCAGTTACAATGCAGAAGGTGCAGCATAACAAACATCATTCAAAGGCTGATGAAAACATGAAGGTTTTTCATTTTGATTTTAAAGTCACTAGAGTTGGGGTGCATCTGAGGCCACGAGGAAGCTGATAGAATCTGTGTGCAGCATAGTAGCTAAAAGCAGCTTACCCTGTTTGGTTCTGGCTCGGTTCTACCAGCTGACTGCTCCCCAAGGATCTGAGAGCCCTGCTGGGTCTATATACTGGATGGAGATATTTCACTGAGAGATTTATAGACTAGAAGAAGCACTTTGAAGTTGATTCTGTAGTTTACTGGTAACCAGAGATTTAAGAATGGGGTAATGTGCTCGGTTCTCTGGGTTCTTGTTAAGACTCTAGCAGCAGCTTTCTGAATAAGCTGCAGTTGTTTTACAGCTGTTTTGGGAGGACCATTGCAACATTCCAGCCTGCTGAAGATGAATTCATGAATTGTTTCTCTGGGTCTTGTTTTGACATTGTCACGTTTAGGAGCAGGAGGTTAGGACCCAAGATGCAGACCCAGGATGACACGAGGCAGGAATTTTAAATAAAGAAGAACCCTTTATTTTGGGATGACAAAATAAAAATCCAAAAGGGGCAGGAGGCAAAAAATCCAATAACAAAATGAAGCAGGGAAAAATCCAAAAGATCACTTCATGAGCAGAGAACCAAAGACCAGGAGGGAGAGACAAAAACAACGCTGACATAAAACAACAATGGACCAACAAGAACAATGAGACAAGGAGGGCTTATATAGACAGGGAGGAGCAATTAGGGAAAAAAGGAAGCAGGTGTGTGGAGTGAGGCTGGAGGGAAGGCAGGTGATAATTATCTGGATGGGGAAGAGAACCAGTGGAGGGCAGATAAACCTGACACTATATAAAACACAAAACTAAACCTAAAGACTAAGGGAAGGACTCACACAAACACATACACATACTGACACACACAAACTCATACACACATACTACAATGAACTGGGGAACAAGAGGCTGGGGCTACAACTTAAGACACACAACAGAGATGCAGACAAAGGACACATGAGGGCGCTAAGAGAACACAAAAGGGAATCCAGAGAGGGATGGAAAAACGTTAGGAGACACATGGGGAAAGACGCAGACAAAGGACACGTGAGGGCACCATGAAACACAAAAGGAGAACCTGGAGTGGGAACTGGAGGGGCTGGGGAACAAAGGGACACAGAACATGACAGACATGAGACCTCTGAGTAGCGCTAATTGATGGAGATTATACAATGGTGATCTAGTTATAGTTTTAATGAACCAGTGAAGCTTAAGTCTGAATTAGGGCTGCAACAACGAATCGATGAATTCGATGAAAATCGATTACTAAAAGCGTTGGCAACGAATTGCGTCATCGATTCGTTGTGTCGCACAACTCTTCCAAAAGCGCCCCCCCCCCTCCCGCCCACCGTTGCGCGCAGACCAGAGCAAGTCAGATCAGCGCGAGGGAGAGCCGCAGATCAGCGCGAGGGAGAGCCGGTACCGGCAGATCAGCGCGAGGGAGAGCCTGCAGACTTGCGCTGCTGCGAACCGGTTCCGCATTGTTGCACAGCGATCCAGGCAGCTGCTTCCAGCGCACGGTCAATTCTCAAAGTGGCGCAACCAAAAAACTATAATTAGCACACGATCGTTCTTGTCTGCACATGTTCTCTATTTTCTGTCTTATTTGTGCCTGAAGCGCTCTGCTGCGGAGGTCATCACCTGTGCTGTGGTGATGTCACCTCACGCAGCATCGAAAACGCGCTCTCCGCTTTGCGGTCAGGAGATCTCTTTGATCTGCTCAAAAGTAACTGATGAGGTGAAAAAGTAAGAATCCAGGCAACAGATTTTCTGGAGAATTATGAGGAGATGCAGGAAGATGAGAGACAGACAGGACAGGAAAATAGTTAAATAAAAACAAGAAAACAAAGTGAAATGTAGGTAGATTTATCTCCACTACACGTTTTTACCAGTAAAAAACAATAAGTTATACACATGTCATAGTTATACATCTGATACAATTCAGATCACCTTCAAAACTCAGTCACACACCCAGGGCCGTTTCAAGACATTTTGGGGGCCAAGGCAAAATGTCCCCCCCCCCCCATAACTGGGCTCCCCAGAAGCCTCTGTGTAATTGATGCCCTCTCCAGGAGTATTAGTTATACAGTGTTTGTAAAAGCCCCTCAGACATTACTGACATGTTCTAATATATCAGATGAAAAACTAAATTATAAGACATGCTGTCTCATCAGCTTCTTTTCTAAACTTGCAAAAAGTAACAAAACCATTTGAAAGCCACTATTTGTGGATTATCTGAAAGTTTCCATGGAGTGTGTGACAACTTATTTTATCATTGATCCTATCGTCTAATCTCACAGCTGAAACAAGCATCCTTAATAATCTGTGCACAGGAAGCTTACCGATGCTGTAGTAAAACAAAAGGTATAATAATTTATTATTAATAAAACCTTGTTGCAGCACTAAAGCATAAAAATGAGATTTTGCATTAAATATGCAAAATATTTACATATGAATTGTTTTAGAGCCCTTTTATTGGCAGAATCTGATATTAATTTAGTTCTTACAAAAAATGGGTCCCAACATGGTTTGTGTGGTGTTGCCATAGTGTGACATCATAGGCACAGATCCCCTGTCCTCTTGTTTGGAAATGGAAATATGATCACCCTACATTGAACAAACTGTCCACCCGGGCTTTGCGCTGCACAGAGACGCTTTGCTGCCTATGACTTCGAATGTCAGTTGAGAGTCAGTCTCATGCAGACTGACCAATGAAGAGAGGGCCTCAAGTTAAGACCCTCTCCTCATTGGTCAGTCCACACGAGGTGGGTCAAAGGTTACTCTGGCCGGGTTACGTGTTGTCAGGCATTCAAGTATTGAGTATATTTACTGCATATTACAGTAAAATATTCTGTATGTGACCACATTATGGTGATCCTCGGGTCGTGATGATGGAGCCCTTGAATATTGTTGCCCAGGGTACAACAAAGTGTTAATCTGGCCCTGGTTCCGCCGTCACATTCCCGCAGAAACTGGTTGATCACACCGGGGCCAGACTACTAGCATGTGGTTTTACAACCACAATGTCCTCGGAAGCAAAAACGCTTTTAAAAGGGAGGGAGGAGTCCTAACTGTTGCTGCAGGCGTGTTGTGTGAGAGTGCAGTTATATACTGGTTAATATATTTTTGGGTTCAGTTGCTTTCATGTGGCCTAATGTGAGTCTATTTGGGATCATTGGAATGATCAGCAGCATTTCTTGATGTGACTTTATGGCAGTTGCCCAGGGCATCATCGCAAGGAGAATGGCATTCATTTACTTTTGTTTTATTTGGTATTTTTTCAGTCATTTTTGGAAATAGTGATCAATTTTGATTAATTCACAGCCTATGTTTAATTACATTTAAAATAAATGTCAACAGATGAGATCAAACAAAACAGATGAGAATTGCCCTTAAGCTGTTTAACTTGGACCAAGCATTTTAGGTCACAGATAGATGTAGCTTAGGGTCTCTGTCTATACACCTTATAAGACAATTTAGGTGATGGCATGTTGTTTTTCTGCTATTGAACTGTTTTCTAATAATGTTGTGTTAAATAAAGTGAAGGAAGGAGAGAAATAACGTTTCCCTAGCAGTTTTTAAAAATTTCCCCATGTAATCCGATTAATCGATTAATCGTGTCGAGACCCCATCCGATTAATCGATTATCCAAATAATCGTTTGTTGCAGCCCTAGTCTGAATCAATGGTAACACCAAGAATTGTAACCTGAGCCTTTGTCTTTTCTCCTTTGGAGCTAAGTTGAGATATAATTTCCACCCTATCCTTATTTCGAAAGACAATAACTTCAGTCTTGTCTTTGTTTAACAGAAGGAAACGTGATTGCATCCAGTCATTAACTTCCTCTAGGCACTGACAAGAGTGAGTCTAGGAGACCAGATTCATTAGGTGATAGAGCTAGGTAGATCTGGGTGTCATCTGCATAACTATGATAGGTGATGTTATTGTTTATGACTTGGCCCAGTGGGAACATGTAGAGATTGAAAAGCAGTGGTCCAAGTATCGAACCTTGGGGGACTCCGCATGTCAGGGTGATTTGTGTTCACCAATGGAAACATCATAACTCCTGTCTGCGAGGTATAATTGAAACCAACTATGGACTGTGCCTGAAAGTCCCACCCACTTCATTAGTCTATCAAATAGGATGTTGTGGTCCAGTATCAGAAGCTGCACTGAGATCAAGCATCACTAAAACAGATATTTTGCCTGAATCTGAATTAATATGGGTACCATTTAATACTTGAATAGTGCAGTCTCCATGCTGTGGTGTTGTCTAAAATTCGACTGAAAACCATGCAGGAGGTTGTTTATTCTCCAAGAAGCAGTTCAGCTGGGTGATATCTGCTTTTTCAATCATTTTCCCAATGAAGGGCAGATTATTACTAATCTGATGGTTATAATGTTCTTATTGAAAACATGCCTTCTCAAGGCCAGGGATGAGGTCCTGTCCCATGTGGAGGAGTTTAAGTATCTCTGGGTCTTGTTCACGAGTGAGAGGAAAGCTGGAGTGTGAGATCGACAGGTAGATTGGTGCTGCATCAGCAGTGATGCGGGCGCTATAGTGATCTGTCGTGGTCAAGAGAGAGTTGAGCCGGAAGGCAAAGCCTTCGATTTACCAGTCGATCTACATTCCTACCCTCATCTATGGCCACGAGCTTTGGGAAGTGACCGAAAGTACGAGGTCGCGGATACAAGCGGCCAAAATTAGTTTTCTCCGCAGGGTGGCTGGGCTCTCCCTTAGAGATAGGCTGAGAAGCTCGGTCATTCGGGAGGGGCTCGGAGTAGACCTGCTGCTCATCCACATCGAGAGGAGCCAGTTGAGGTGGCTCAAGCATCTGGTCAGGATGCCTCCTGGACGCCTCCCTGGTGAGGTTTTCCAGGCATGTTCAACTGGTAGGAGATCCAAGGGAAGACCCAGGACACATTGGAGGGTCTCTCATCTGGCCAGGGAACGAGTTGGGATTCCCCCGAAAGAGCTGGCCAAAGTAGCTGGGGAGAGGGAAGTCTGAGTGTCTCGGCTTAGGTTGCTGCCCCCGTGACCCGACTCCGGATAAGTGGCTGAAAATGGATGGATGGATGGTAAGAAAATACTGACATATTTCATTATTTGGGGTTATGACACCAAGTCAATATAATTTTTTATGAAGAATCTCCGTGCAAGCATTGACTGCTTTTTAATGACATTTTTTTGTGTTTGGTGAAATTCATATTCCGACTGCTAGGTGGCAGCAGTTTTTACCGTCTTCATTTTGACAGAACAATGAAATCTTGTGGTAACACTCGATATATCTTGGAAGTAGTGTGGTAGTAGTAGTGTAAGTAAGACCATATTTTATGTTCTTGGTATCGTCTTGGTTTCAAGGGCATTTAAAATCAATTTAGTCTCGGTCTCGACCTCTAAATGTCTCGGCCTTTTCTCCGTTCTCTCTGATATTGGTAAAGCCTTGGTCTTGGGTGGTGTGGTCTTGACCACAACACCACTTGGAAGTGTCTGGCCTGAGTTTTCTAATTAAATTCAGCTTGGCTTTGGTGTCACAATATGTAACGTCTTCCTGTAATGATATACATTGTATCGCCAGATTCTCACCAGTACACAACCCTATTAATAATTACGATTTATTATTAACTTTGTTTCTAATCTGATGTGTTTTAGGAAGCTTTAAACAAAAAGTAAAATATGAAAAAATCATTGCCAGTGTTAGAAAGGAAGACAAGTTTTGATCCAAGTCCGAGTCAAACAAAGGGGCATGTTTCATCTCTTTTCCTGTTAGAAGAAGCAAGATGATGTTTGTGTCCATTTATATGCCCTCCATGGTGAAAAGTCAGATGTACCATTTCAGCCTGCGGCAATAAAGATAAAAATCTACTGACAACGCAAAATACTTCTGCCGATTTTCATAGTCCTGCATGAAAATTAAAATTCTTGCACAAAAAAAAAATGTCCCAAAGTTCCCATCAATTACACACACACACCTTGTCCAGAGTGCAAACGTTTCCTCGGGCTGTGGTTTCCATTAACATCCTGTGTGTGCTGCAATGTTAACCACCTGCAGCGCCAATCAGCTGAAATGCCAGTCTGCAGCCAGTGGCAGGAGTCCGAGGTGTTACTTCACACTATCGTGGTGTTTTTTTATCCTGCTTCCTGCAGGGTGAAAAGCTGAGCGGCGTGTGCAGAGTGGTGGAGTTGAAGATAAGGAGACAGAACAGATGCAAACATGAGTAGCCACTTCTGCGACGGGAGGTAAAGGAAACATGCTCCTGGTGATATCCAGTTAGTATGGGTCCCTTAACAATAAAGGAAATGGATATTTTAGAATAAATACAGCATGAATAATCTTCATTATCTCAGTCTGAGAGACAAAAGTATAAACACAGTTTGTCTTTACAAACAAATTTCAACAAAACAGTGTATTCTTCTAAGCATCACACTGATTCAACACAGTACTTTTCCACAAAGCGGAATTCAAGGTTTCTAGGTATTCTCTTCAGTCAGATGTGTTATTTTCTAAACCAGAGTATTTCCTACAGTCGAGAACAATCCGTGAACTAGATTAAATGCTCTTCGTGATCTTAGTGTGTGTTAATAAGCTCTGTGAAATTAGATTTGTCTCTTTTTTGAGCTTCCTTGGTGTGGCGTCAAATGAGCTTAGAATTTTCATCAGCCAGCTGTGTTTTTCTGTTTGTTTGTTTATTTGAGTCTAATTAGCAAAAACTTTGACTTCGGTTTGGCGCTGAGGTGAAGGAAGAAGAATCACAAAGAAGATTCCCAATAAGCCAAATTCAGAGGAGGGGTTCCGGTTCTGGTATGGAGTAGACATGTTATGTGAGAGCTCTTCTCCGACCTCGTCTTTTAAACTGTGCAAACTACGTTTAGTAACCTTGGCCAGCAAGACAATTGTCCTGGAGAAAAGGAAGCTGACGATTGGCCCTCGCTAGCCGACGCACATGAAGCTAGAGCTAGCACAGCTAGCCCCACACGTGAGTCTGCCGCTTTTGTCACCATGGAGGACATTCTGACTGCCATAAAAACACTTGATAACAAAGTAAACATGAGGTTCACAGAGCCCAATAGTACTATCACGGACTTTAAGGCGACCCTAATCGAAATCGGTGAACGGGTAACGGCCGCGGAGGCTACTGTTGAGGAATACGAGGGGTGTCTGGCGCAGCTAGAGAAGTGAGCGGAAGAGCTAGCATCCCAATATAAAGTGCAAGAATCTAAGCTAGAGGACCTCGAGGCCCGCTCACGTCGGCAGAACATTCGAATCGTTGGGATTAAAGAGAAAACGGAAAATGGCCGGCCCACAGAATTCGTGTCCAAACTACTTCCAACGCTTCTCGGAGGTGATAACTTCCACTTTCCTATCGAAGTGGAACATGCCCACCGGAGCAGGGCTCCAGCAACAGAAGTCAGAGCGAGGGTCATCATCGCCAGAATACACAACTATCAAGTGAAAGAGCTGATATTGCGGCTTGCCAGGGAGAAGGCTCCTCTACAGTACGAGGAGCGCCCAGTGTATATTTTCCCTGACCTCACCTCGGCCACAATGAAGAAACGGCAGTGCTTCCAAGCCATTCGAGAGAAGTGCAGAGCCAAATCCATTCACTGTGGATTTTGACAACCAGCATGCTTTATTGTTACAGTCAACAACAATACCTGCACATTCACTTCACCGACTGAGGCCGAAAAGTTCCTGAGCCGTAATTAATGGATAAACAGCTCATATCCTTTTACATTAAGTACAATAGAAACATTACCTGCTGGTGTGGCTTCGTACTGTTTGGCAGCTAGCCTATTGGATAATTTGCATACTGAGTTTGCGTAGAGATTGCAAAGTGTCTTGTTTTCTATTTCATTCCAATTTGAGACGGGGGGTCGGGCTTGGAGCTCCCCTGGTCTGGAGGGAGATGGTAAGCTACACTGCTAGTTTGAGCCACCAGGTGGCTCCCAAACATAGTCATAGCAGCTTTACTCCAATGTTTAGAATGGGGGTTCAGCGTTCTCTGGGCTGTTTTGTCAGCTCAACTTACTTTTTATATTTGTTTTTCTCATGTCACTGTTTGGACAAAGATGTTTGGGTTCATGCCTATCATAAAAATGTTTCATGTCGGTTAAACCTTCGGGGCACGCAGAGCGTGCAGTTAAAATAACAAGCTGGAATGTGAGAGGAATGAACAGCCCACAGAAAAGGAGGAATATATATGCTCATTTACGTGCACTTAAGTCAGATATATGCTTCCTCCAAGAGACCCATATTTAAAAAAAAACTGCAGCAAAAATACTCTGTCCCTCATGGGCCTCACACGTATTCCAATCTAATTTCAATAAAAATCCAGACGAGTTGCAATTTTGATAAAAATAAAAATACCATTTGTACACACCAAAACAATTCCGGAACAGGGGGGATGATATGTAATAGTTAGCGGGACTTTAAACTCCACACCATTAATACTAGTCAACTTGTATGGGCCAAATTTTGATGATCCACTTTCTTTCAAAAACTTTTTAACGCACTGCCAAATTTGCTAGAATCATCTGTATTGGTCGGAGGTGATTTTAATCAGGTTCTTGATCCAGTCCTAGACAGGCAACACTCCCTGTTTAACACATACAAAAATAGTAATACACTTAATAACCTCATGCAATCATACAATTTGTTAGACATCTGGCGGCTTCTTCATTCTACTACAAAAGATTTCTCTTATTTTTCAGCGGTTCACAAATCATATTCCAGGATCGACTTCTTCCTGACTGATTCCAAACTGATGCATTCAGTAGTAGAATGCTCATACCATAACATATTAATATCAGACCATGCCCAGTTTACACTAAGTCTAGACTTAAACCAAAAGAGAGGTGATTATAACTGGCACTTAAATAACACATTACTTAAAGAAGAAAGCTTCTGTAGTTACCTATCAGATAAAATAGAACTATACTTAAGTACCAACGATACAGGGGATGTGGATGATTCTACCCTAAGGGAAGCCATGAAAGTGATCCTTAAGGATCACATAATATCATATAAGCCGCAGAAAAAAAGAAGTCCGAGTTGAGACTAGTGGAAATCGATCATTCTTTAACTAGGCTCGAAACCTCATATAAAAGTGTCCGCAAGATAGAAACACTCAACAAGATAACTGCCCTACGATATGAATATAACTCTATCATTTCAAAAAATACATTAAAGTTACTTGACAATGTTAAACAAAAATACTTTGAGTTAGGGGATAAACCGCATCCACTGCTGGCAAGACAACTTAGATAAATTCAGGCATCCAGAGCTATACATGGTGTTAGGTCTGAGAGGGGTGATTTATATACTGATCTAAAGAAGATAAATACATGCGTTGCTGATTTCTATGCAAACGTATACCGATCACAGGCCATTTTGGACCTCATGAGTTTTTTGAAAATCTAAACGTACCTAAATTAACGCCTGATACGGTTGAAATGCTTGACAAAGATATTAAATTAGATGAAATTGTGCAGTTATTGCCTCCTTTCCCAACAATAAAGCCCTAGGCCCAGACGGATTCAATGTGGAATTTTTCAAAAAATTTAGCCCAAAATTGTCGCCATTGTTAT
Organism: Nothobranchius furzeri; assembly: GCF_043380555.1. Classification (NCBI taxonomy): domain Eukaryota; kingdom Metazoa; phylum Chordata; class Actinopteri; order Cyprinodontiformes; family Nothobranchiidae; genus Nothobranchius; species Nothobranchius furzeri. Next base: position 74,789,328 of record NC_091743.1, read on the forward strand.
TGCAAATGAGACAATACCTGTACATTTAACTCTTATTAATAAATTTGGCAAACTCTCGGGTTTCTCTATTAACTGGGAGGAAAGTGAACTCATGCCTATCTCAACAACAGTCGATGAGACATACTGATCAGTCCCATTTAAAAATCACGATAAGTTCACATATCTCGGTATCACTGTCACTAGAAATCCAGATGTTTTACTTTGGGTAAATTGGCAGAACAAAATTGAACAGCTTAAAACTAACTGATTTTTGGAAAAGCCTCCCAATATCCATGGTGGGAAGGATTAATGCAATTAAAATGGTGGTATTACCCTGCTTCTTCCACCTTTTTCAGTCTATCCCGTGCTTTATTGCATTATCATATTTTAAACAGTTAGACTCTATAATTACTCCTTTTATCTGGAGTTACACAACTTCCAGAATTTCTAAGGTGCATCTATCTAAGCCTAAAGAAAAGGGAGGTTTAACCTTGCCAAATTTCTGATTATACTATCTTGCAGTACATTTAACCATTTTCTCCTGGTGGAAAAAAGGCCCTGTTTCAGATTCTGTCTCTTGCCCTGCATGGCTGCACATTGAAAGGAGAGCTTGTAATAAGATATCCCTACTTGCCCTACTTAATAGCCCCACCGCAGTCAAAAAAGTACAGTTTAACAGCAGCTTCATTGTAGGTAATGCTTTGAGAATCTGGAAACAAATTAAACATCATACTAAAGCTCCAAACGTTTATCTAGACTCCCCTATCTGCAAAAATCACTCCTTTTTACCAGGCCTAACAGATAATCATTTTCAGCTGTGGAGACAAAAAGGTATTCATAATATCGGGGACTTGTACATCAATGGGGCATTCGTCTCTTTCTCACAGCTCAGGGCTAAATATGAGCTTCCTGGATCCAGTTTTTTTAGATTTCTTCAAATCCAAGATTTCGTCAGGACGCATATTTTGGACTTTTGAGAGACCTGAGGCAAATGAGACTTTAGAGCAAATAAATAAATTCAAGCCAGATTCTAAGGGAGCAGTCTCCTTTTTCTACCAAATCCTATATGACAACACTCTACCACACACATCTAACATTGGACAAGCATGGAGCGATGAGTTCAATAAACAAATAGAAGACGATGAGTGGGATGTTTGCCTGAAAAACATACACAGTTGTTCCGTTAACGCCAGACACAACCTCTTGCAATTTAAAGTAGTCCATAGACTCCATTGCTCAAGAGAAAAGCTGCATAGTTTCTATCCGGAGGTTTCACCCTTTTGTAATAGATGCAAATCAAATATCGGAAACCACAAGCACCTATTCTGGTTTAGTAGAAAGCTACACACTTTCTGGGAGAATATTTTCCAATGCTTCTCCTCAGCCTATGGGAAAGACTGCAAACCCCACCCGTTGGTCGCTATACTTGGGGCAACAACTTCCCTACTGGACTTGAACAAACATCAGAAGAAGGCAATCCTATTTGGAACTGTGGTCACCAAAAAAACTGATTCTAAGAGCATGGAAGACGGACGCTGTACCCACACATGAAATGTGGCTAAGGGAAATGGCAAATGTGCTTCATCTCGAAAAGTTGAGACTCTGTAAGGAAAATAGAGTGGATGTGTTTCATGACACGTGGGACCCGATTCTACAGCTGCTTCGGAGCTGAAACTTTATGTCCTCACCTTCAGTTGGTACTCCGCCATGGGTTTGTTCCACTGCCTCTTCCAGCGTAAGAGATTCAGTGTTAGAAACCCAAGAGATGGAGATGTCCATCACATGAGAAGTCTGAAAATGTGAAGAGCTGACTAATTGCTCTTGTTCGGTTAAGTATTCTATTATGTTTAAACCTTTCTTTATTTTTCCTTCAGTCATGTTTGAATGTTTAACTTGTAAGTCGATAAAAGCAATAAATATATTTATCAAAAAAAAGCCAAATTCAAACAAATACCAATTTATTTACTTAGCACCATTTCAAAATAGCATGGCAGCTAACCAAAGTGCTGTACATAAAAGAGCCAAATGTTTGAACAAATCAACAAAGCACAATGAAAGCAGGTAAAATACATAAAAACATAGCATAAATAATCAAGGATAAAAATTCCTACTAAACACAATAGAATAAGAGAAAACATGGGAGCATGACAGATACAGAAATGAAAGAAACAGCAAGAAGAGAAGATAATTCTCTGCAGATTTGCTGCAAGCTATCCTGTTGTTGGACTTCTACATTTGTTGTTACAAATTCCGAAATCCCGTCTGTCCCATCACAGGTTTGCCTCCGAGCCTCAGCCAAGTCCAGTTCCATCCTGCTGGAGGAATAATCCTCATTCTAGTTATGATTCAGAACTCTTCCATTCAAGCAGAGGCTTCCTGGAAGATGAAGCATTTTATGATCAAAGCTTTTTGTTTTTTTAACCCAGGAGCTGAGTTGAGACAAAACCTTAGATTTCAACTCCTTTTCCCTTTAACGTGTTGTTTTAAGGAGCTGCACATGCTTCCATTCTGGGTTTACGCTGATAAAAAGCAGTGCAGCAGGTCTTGTTCCATTAGTGGCCCAGAAGTTATTCCCTTCTCACCTAAAAAAGTTGCCGTGTGCAGATATGAGTGTAAAATCAAAGTTAAGAGCAACACTGTGTGAATAGAGAAGGCTTTCAGGTACAAGGATAGGTCAGTTCATGGTAGTTTGTTTATTTGATTTTAGTTCTGACTTGTTGCCTCGATGAAGAATGAAACAGGATTGTCCCACAGCTGTTCAAATCCTTTCTGCTGCAATATTTAGGAGGAGGCGATACAACCTAAAATCTGCATCATGAACAGGTCTCATGCAGTTGCTTTCATTTGTACTTCCTGCTCACGAGCCAGATCACTTCCGGGAAACTCATTCAAATATTTTATCATTCTAGAACCTCCAAAATGTGTAATAGGGTTTGAATTTTCATAATAAGGTTGCATTTTGCACCTTTAACATACTGTTAGAACGTTAACATGCTGCACCCACCTCTCATTTAAAGGTGGAAAACGGTTTCCGGACAAAAATTTCAGATGTTTAATGTGACGTAGCTAATTCTCTCATCTGTTTTAAACTTAACACTTTCAGGACTTTAGTAGCAAGGTAAAAATGAGCTCATATTTACGTTCACAACATAAACATGAGCTTGTTTGTCAGACTATGTACTTGTTTGTAAATTTAAAAAAGAACTGCAAAAAAATGCACAAGTGTTTTGCACATGTATTTGAAATTTGCCATTGCGTTTGTGTGCACCTCTCTTCCTACGCACATGACAGTGGAGCATTTTTCTCTGAGCGTGTTAATGTGATGTTAATGAGTTTTAATTTATTGCTTTAAAAACAGTATTTAGAGTATTTTGTTTGATTTTTGTGACATTCAGCTTTTGCTCAACGTCTGACCTACTAAGCTTACAAATTAAAATCTAAAATCAGGACAAAAGATTTACGTAGCTTAGAGTCCGGGGTTGGGTTGCAAGGGCAGTAGCCTAAGCAGGGAGGTCCAGACTTTCCTCTCCCCAGCCACTTGGACCATCTCCTCCTAAGGCGTTACCTGACCAGCTGTGAGACATAGTTCCTCCAGCGTGTCCTGGGTCTTCCTTTAGGTCTCCTCCTGGTTGTACGTGCCTGGAAAACCACAGCAGGGAGGCGTCCAAGAGGCATCCTTACCAGATGCCCGAGCCACCTCAACTGGCTCCTCTCGAAGTAAAGAAGCAGCGGGTCTACTGCAAGCCCCTCCCGGATGACTGAACTTCTCACCCTATCTCTACGGGGGCAGACACTTAACCCACCTTGCCTGCTGGTGGTGGTCGGAGTGACCGGTGGCGCCTGTGCTCGGCAGCCTCGCCTCTGTCAGTGCGCCCCAGGGCAGCTGTGGCTACATCGTAGCTCATCACCATCAGTGTGTGAATGGATGAATGATGCACTTTAGTGTAAAGCACTTTGGAGTCCTTACTCTGAGAGGTGCTATATAAGTGCGGGTCTTTTATATTTTAAGGGAGAGCCCAGCCACCTGCGGAGAAAACTCATTTCGGCAACTTGTATCCGCGATCTCGTTCTTTCGGTCGCTACCCAAAACTCGTGACCATAGGTGAAGGTAGGAATGTAGATCCACCGGTAAATCAAGAGCTTTGCTTTCCGGCTCAGCTCTCTCTGCACCACAACAGACCGGTACAACGCCCGCATCACTGCAGATGCAGCACCATTCCTCCTATCGATCTCACGCTCCAGAGTTCCCTCACTCGTGAACAAAACCATGAGATACTTAAACTCCTCCACTTGGGGCAGGACCTCATCCCTGACCCGAAGAAGGCATTCTGACGTTTTCTGACTCAAGACCATGGTCTCAGATACAGAGGAGCTGATTCTTGTCCCAGCTGCTTCACACTCGGCTACCTTTTTAGATCTCATATCTTATTTTTAAAGGGGACATATTATGCAAAACTCCCCTTTTTCATCCTTTTTACTGCCACCTAGGTCTCTGCGGCCTCAGTTTATTTTCTATCACTGTTTGGTCTTAGGAATTATTTGCTGAAAACAAGCCATTTCTAAATATAGAAAGTAGAATATAACCACCTCTCTTGTGTAAGAGAGGGCTGCTGCTGGAGGAGCAGCGGCTCTACTCTTAACCCAATCTGGATATTGGAGCTTCTCAGCTTATAGCAGCCTGAGCGGGGGCGTGGGTGGGTGTGGTCAGCTCCAACTTGTTACCTTAAAGTGATAGAGCCCTGACACGACTCATTCTGGAAGACAGTGAAACTGTCAAGAATAAATACTGCTTAAATAGCTTTATATGAGAGGGGCTTTATAAGAACTTAATGAATATATAGAACAATTATAACTAAAGAAATGTATCATAATTAGTCCCATTTAAAATGTAAATTTATTTAGAGAATTTTGTGTTTCTTCAATAACTTAGTTCATTTGTGCCATAATCACTGGCACCTAGTCTTGGTCTCTTTTCTGTCCTCAACAACAAATCCTTGACCCTCTGCTAGTCTGCCCAGCCCACATGGAAAACAAGGCACAATTAGAAAATAATTACATAGAAAAGGGTTTCATACTCCGCTGGTGTGAATAAGAAACAGCTGATGAGTGCTGCATCTAAGCTGAGATTTGATTGGAGTGGACTCAGATGAATTTGTTTGGACACGGAGGGAGTTGGCTGCCGATGACAATTCACTTAGAGCGGCGCTGATCTACAGGAGACAGGAAACTCTCAGACGATGTGCGGTTCCAGATCTAGTGTGTGCATGATTAGCGATTCAATTAAGATCGAGTCAAAGTGAGAATACGTGTTTTCATGAGGAAATGTTTTATTTTGTTTCCTGAATGTGACATACACAGTGTAGACGGTGTTTGACTGCAGTAGTGTTCTAATCAGAGCTTTTTAAAATTCTCATTTATGTTCAGGTTATAACAGGATGAAACAGTGATCTTCTAAATGAAATCTGTTTGCTTGTGTTGATGCTGGTGTAAACTATATTGGAGCCGCAAATAATGTGTAGGGAATGAGCTTTATATTTAACTCAGCTGTGGAAAGTGATGTTCTCTGTCCCTTAAACTGAATTCCAAGGATTCTGACTCCGACTGTGGCCTACTTCACACAAAGCTCATCGCATATGGCGCCCCCTTCAGATGGAAGGTCTACAGGAGAGTGCATGGAGACTTTATGGGCTGTACCAGACCAGACCCATGATGGGACACCACCAGTAGTTTTAACAGGAGTCTTAGTTCCTCAATTATTTTCTGAATATAATGGTTTCTGAGTCCTCTGAGCAACGTTAAATAGAAATATTGAGCATCATAAAGAAAAGCCAGCACATCCATCGGATCATATTGCAGCTTTCTCCCTTTATCTATCTTTGCCCACTTTTCCTCTTCCTTGTTCTGATCTTAGCAGCCAGCAGGCATTAAAGTACACTTTAGAAGTAAAGATGTGCAGATCTGGCATTGCCACAGTTACACCTGAGCATTCAGGGCTGCAGTTTTCTGACATTGCAACATTTATACGCATCTCTATACTAGCAGGACTTGTACTAAACAAATGACAACTCAAATTTGTTTGCATGAAAACAGAAGCATGATAGGATTTGTTTTCTGCTTGTGTTTTACTTACTCTCCACAGCTGAGCCATTGTGCTCACCCCAACATGATATATAATGATAAATGACCTACACTTATAGCGCCTTTCAGGGTTCCGCCGATGTCCATGAGAGCATGTGAACAGTTCTCTACTCAGCTCTAATCGTTCACTTTGAAAATCCGTTCAGAAGATTTGATTCGTCTGTGACCGTCACATCACTAGCCTGGTCTGGTGCAGAATTTATGTTAGGAGACAAAAGCATGGAGGACATATTTAAACAGCTCAGTCCTTAAACAGCTTCAGCAGGAGAAGTTAAAAACCCTTCAGTGATTTATTGTCATTTATGTTTGTAGTTGTTTAAATCTCTTCCTCTCTTTACACCATCTTCCCTTCAGCATTGATGCCAAAACCCACGTTTAAGCTGGGTAAGGGAAGTCAGAGAAACTCAGAATCATTTCATTAAAACAAATTACATTTCTCATGTAAATTTAGGTCCAGGGTTGCAGATTTTTTTGTTGTTAAAATATTAGCTTTAGTTTGTTTCTGGATATCAAGTGGATGTGAGTAGAATATCTGTGACCCTCGCTGACTCTGATAAAGACACCAGCAGGTCTTTTTTTTTTATTTCCTTCAAAGTTAATGAACAAGTTCATCCTTTCAGAGCTGGATCAGCTTGTCACTTTAATTAAAGTTGTCCGACAAAACCCAGAGTGTAACTTTTTGTAACCTTCCACTAGCTGTACGGTAACAGAATCAGGAGGGCAATCCATGTTTTTTTTCTCCTGTGATTGATTGTGGGACTGTGAATTCAACCTTGTACTTTTTTTTTCTTGAAGTCTTTTCCCCCTCCAATTACACCGTCTTTCAGAAAAATCAATGCTGTGCAGTTACTGAGGAACCAGGGTCATCAGATCTCACCTAAAAATGTAATTCAGAGCAAACTTTGAGTGGGAAAGGTTCTGTGAGGGGTTAGAGATGAGAAAAGGAGGAAGCAGACACGAACAAGGTGAAGAATGTGGAGTACGTTCTCAAAGGAGTGTTTCTCTGTTCTTTAAACCACGTTGACTTCTTCTAACCCCGTAAAAAAGTTAATGCAGCGATGGTTCCTTACAGTTCGGGAACAATTACCTCTGACAGCACCTCGGTGTTGTCAACAAGGTTGTGTTTGCTGTAGCAGAACTCCCTAAGAACCACAATGTATTGATCTATTTCTGAAAAGAAGATGCTACAACAGCTCCTCAACATTAGCAAACACTATAACAGCTAAAACTCAGTCAGATTTACAGGAAGTGGCCTGAAGGTGACGTTTACTGAGAAACATGATCGGTCACTCCGAGTTTCACATGCTCGCTGAATGTGAAAGCCCCGAGTATGCCTGATTAAATGAGTGTTCCACACCTTTAAATTGTAAAACATTAGAAAAATCTAAAACCTTTGTCATTTTATTGCCATGTTTAGACATATGTGTTTGTGAGCCTTGAAAACGTAGTCAAAGGTTTAAAAGAAATGACTAATAAATGGCAGAGTAATTCTCTGACTGGAAAAAGCAGGCTTCAAACCGGGAGAAGGCACAAGAAGACGGTGCAGCGTCCTGGGGTCTCATTTATCAAACATTGGTAGAATCGTTACTAAAACCGTACTTAAGCTCAGCAAAAAAAATGTACTCACGCCAAGTAGGTTTGTGATCTATCAAACACGGAGTACGCACAGCTGCACACAATCTCCGCTTCATAAATCGGAGACTGACGAGAATGTTTCTCAGCTGCATTTTAGTCACATCCCGCCCTCACCACGCGCACTTACTGCCATAAATAGTCGATGCAGTACCTTGTGGATCTCATTCATATACATAATCCGGCTGTTGCAGCACTCCGCCAATGACGATGGCGACCGTAGATCAAGGCAGATCAAGGAAACGTAATTTCACAGAAGCAGAAATTGAGGTACTTGTGGGTGAGGTGGAGAAATGAAAGGAAGTGCTTTTGCAAAACAAACAAGAGAAAATCCGTGGAGTGGCACAACGTTGCTGAAGCCGTCAATGTTGTGAATTCTTCAGAGAGATCTGTGGCGGATATTAAAAAAAGGTCCAATCAGGATTCGATCCCTAGACTCCCGGATGAAAGCCACGCACAATAACCAGTCAGCCCAGCAGAGATCTCCCCTGTCCAAGTAGCCAGGGCGCATGATCAATCGGGTCACAGTGACAGGACACACACACACTGTCACAGACGCATGACATTCTGTCTCAATGGGTCCCCCTGCTGATATTCAGCATTCCGTATTCTGCGCTTCAGGGTGTGTGTGTGTGTGTGTGTGTGTGTGTGTGTGTGTGTGTGTGCGTGTGTGTGTGGGGGGGTGGGGGGTGGGGGGGTGGTGGGGGTGGGGGAGGTCCTGTTCTGTGTGAAAACAAAGCAGTACAAGTGATAATGCTGCAGGATTTCATAATTGAATCCTTCTCAGCAGCAGCATTGCAGGTGCTCTCCATGTCCAACATGTGCGTAAGCCAGGTCCTTAGTCAACTTAAAGTTGCGCACATTTTTCCGCTAAGTTTTCTTTCATAAATCCCAAAGTTTGAGTGGAAAGTTGTTTACGCAGTTTTCCGACCCCGTTTTGTGTGTAAGCAAGCTTGATAAATGAGGCCCCTGGTGATCTTTCCTCTGAAATAAGTAAAAGTAAATCCAGCATGCTTTGCAGTCAGGCTATAATGAAACAGCTATTATTTTAGACCGTTTTATATGTTTTATAGGTCTGAAAGATTGACACACTGTCCCCAGACAAGGAAGTAGCTCTTGGGCCAGTTCATGTGTGTGCACAATAATGAAAAATAAAAACTAATGATGGGTGTTTCGACCACGCCAGTCACAGATTTATGGTGGTTCTTTCCTCCCGAAGGAAGGATTATAAGTTCGCTGAACATACAGCCATTTTCCCTCTGTTTTTCTCTGTTTCTGGTTTCGTGAAGCGCATTTGTACTCCTGGACTGATTTTCAGACTAAACCTAAAATAGCACTTCCCCCCGTTTGAAAATAAGCGAGTTCCAGTATGAAAATGTGTCTTTAAAATCCACTGGCATCATATGTGAAATCCACGGCACATAACAAGTGGAATTAGAAAAGAACATTCTAGCACCATTGACTTGCATTCATTTTTTCATTCTTCCAGGGTCCGAAAGTAGATGGGTGTGACTTTGGCGCCCTATGGCTCCGTACCATCTTCTTGTGCCTTCTCTCCTTTTGAAGCCTGCTTTTCCAGTCAGAGAACCACTCTGCCATTTATTAGTCATTTCTTACAACCCTTTCACTGTTTTCATGGCTCACAAACACATATGTCTAAATAAACAATTTTAGATGATTAAAAATTAAATGTTGGTCTATCTTTTATAACTACAAGATCCTGAGATACTATCTTTTTCCACAGAAAATCATATTTGTCCCACTAACACAAGTTTAGACTAAATCCAAAGGAAATTCAAATTTCCCAGCTTCCACCGAGCATTCAAACGCACCATGTACGCACAAATCAGTCAGGTGTTAAAATAGCCTCAAACGGATTTTAACTGATCTGTGTGTGATGTAGTTTTGTCCGTGTTTACCAGGTGATTTGTGTGTGTGTGTGTGTGTGTGTGTGTGTGTGTGTGTGTGTGTGTGTGTGTGTGTGTGTGTGTGTGTGTGTGTGTGTGTGTGTTCAATGATTTGTGTGTGTAGGAGCTGAAGTTACACACGGAAATGTAAACATGTTACAAATCAAGAGTTACACACACACACAAATCTAGATACGCACACTCAAATATAGACACGCACACACACACACAAATCTAGATATGCACACACAAATATAGACACACACACACACACACACACAAATCTAGATACACATGCACAGATCTTTTGAAACCTTTTTTTCCTCATAGATAAAGAAGTCCTGCGTCTTGCAGCCATGACATATGCAGGATTTGTGAAGAATATCGGCTTAAGTTCATCTCTTCATATGGCACCATGGTGTCAGCGTGATCTGTGAGAAGAAGTTTGGCCAGTAAGTTCAAAGTTCACTTCTGGTCATTTAGATGAAATACTTGGCCTTTTGGTACACTACACAGGTGAAGCAGCATCTTGCCATAGGTATAAATTCTGAACTGATGCTTAATCTGGAAGGGAAAATAAATTAGCAGCTTTTAGCTTTTAGGTGAAAATGAAAAAAGTGGTTATGGTGGTCAGGATGTGAAAAAAGGAATGTTGTAAAATCTGTTAAAAAGATGACTTCAGTTTGTAAATCTTGCTTTAGAAATGAAGAATACACTTTCAGACACTCAGGCTTCCCCTTTGCTAATGGAAAAGAGCCAGCGTTGACTTATTTTAATGTCTTCTTCATTTGCAGAAGAGCAGATTTTCACCTCTAGAATGAATCGCTGCTGAAGAGTCAGATTTAACACACTTGGTTATTTGGAGTTTTCTTGTGTTGTGTCATACTTTACCTATTATTCTTTGTCGACACTGAATTTACGGCACTTCTTCATATTGCTTATCAATAAAGCTGAGTGTATAATGGTGGACCATTGGGGGTGCTGCAGGAAGGACGGGGTGGAGAAGGTAGAGGAGGAGAGGTGGAGCTGCAGTGAAGGAGCTATTGATTTCCTATAGAGGCTCTTTAATCAGAAGCTGTACTGACAGATTCTTGTGTGTGTGTGTGTGTGTGTGTGTGTGTTGGGGGGGGGGGCAAACTCATTCAAATTACACTTCATCTTTTTCCCGGTGGAGTATGTGTGTGGGCTACATGCTGTTTTGTGTTTGTGTGTTTCCTTATTATATGAAGCGCGCACACGCGCGCGCGCGCGTGTGTGTGTGTGTGTGTGTGTGTGTGTGTGTGTGTGTGTGTGTGTGTGTGTGTGTGTGGGCAGGCAGAGATAGATAGATGGGGCTGCCCAGTAGATGGATGAGTGGAACAACCAGTCGTTCATCATCTGGAGAACAAGAAAGGAAGGAAGAAAACCCTGTGATGGAACGATGAGGCAGAGGGGAGAGAGGAGAAAGATGGGGTGTGGGGGGTGATGACAAAGCTGGAAGAAGGTAGAAAGAAGGTGAAGAGAGAGAGATGGATGTAATAAAAATGGCAGAGAAGAGGAGTAGGGAAGAGATCAGAAGAAGCTGGAAGAAAACAGTGGAAGAGCTGCAGAAAAGTCAAATTGCAGAGTTTTAGATGAATAAATCTGAAGTCTCTCGCTCTTTTCTCTAAATAAAGATCAGAATTTAAGGAAAGAAAAGAAAAGAAGATTGGGGTGGAATGATTAAGACAGGATCGGAGCTCAGGAAAAACAGGAAATTGAAAGAAAGCAACATTTGATCTGAAGGGAAAACGAAGAATAACTCAAAAAACTTGTGAGATTTCATAATTTTCAGCATGTTTTCTTTTTTACATTTGTAAGAAAATCTTTAGAATGCTACCAGTTCATCCAAACCATCAGTATCTGCTGTCAGGACTCCTGGTGTCACTTATCACTGCGGACGACAGCTTCAGCATTAAGTTTTTATGGGCTTGGTAAGCGTGGTGAGAGACCTTGTGAGGGGGAAGAGAGGTCATCTGACACCAGCTCCTCAGGCCAGCCAATGCTGTATCATGACATTTATTTAATTAAAAAACAACTGGTTTTGTTAGTGGGTGAGATCATCACCGTTAAACTGAAAAAGGTTTATGATTGGTCAGTTGCTGCATGCGCTTTCACAGACTTTTGCTAATCTGCTGAGAAAATCGATAGAATCTATAAAACGTATCTATGGGTCGGCATAATTGTTGTTTTATGAAAAAACTGTTGTTAAACCAGAGTTTAAGTGTGTGTGTGTAAACACTTAGAGTGGTCTAGAAAAATGCTTCACAATTACAGTTTAATAAAAAAAATAAATGCCTGTTTGGTCTTGTGCATCTAAACTTGTGCATCTATGTTTTGATGCATTGCTGTAAAAATCACTGACAAACCTAAAGTCTTGATTTTCTCTAACAATCATGGACTCACCCATCTTGACTCACAACGGGGAAGGCTGTTGTTGGTTCATTGGTCAGGAAACAGCACAGAACGTCTCGACTAGCAGAAGCTAACCATTAGCAACTTCGCCACACAGCAGAGCTCCTCCAGGATTTAGTTATTCGTGGAGATAAAACATCAACATTGCAAATCGGTAGTAGAGTCGCATTGCTATTGTCCAATATGAGGTGAGATGTCCAAATATCAGGAAATAGGACTCCTAATGCTGCCATCTGAAGCTCAGCAGTGAAGCTGTTGCTACATGGTTGGTGTGAAAGAAATGTTCCATCTTTGAGAGTTTCGTAGACGTTCTTCAGCATGTTTTTATGGGCTGGGTAAGCGTGGTGAGAGACCTTGTGAGGGGGAAGAGAGGTCATCTGACACCAGCTCCTCAGGCCGATGTCGTGATATTCAAGTCAAACTGAAACATATTCTTTAGTTTTAACAGTTAGATTACTCAAAACAGATTTCTATTAGTCATTCACATCATGTTTCTGTCGATTTTCAATGCATTCTGGGAATTAAAAGGTTTATTATAAATAAAAAATACTGTAATACAGAATGATACTTTATATTGGAGAAATATTTTAATTTCAGGGTTTTTTAATGCAGCTTTGGGGCTTTATTTTATAAGTTTTTTTAATGTTGTAGGCTATTTTGCATCTGCTCAGTTCAGCAAATCATATTTTAGGATTGCAAATGTTCAACAGAGCAGATGAAATATTGTATTCAGTCAGACCAACGCTTGTCTCTGACTGCTAATGTGGTCTCCACTTCATTTCTTATTGGGAAGTTTAAAGTATCAGGAGTTATAATCTACGAAAAATGTGAATATACAACAGTTTATGATTTTCTAAAAGGTGTGTGCTCTGGTGTTCAGTTTTAGGTTATTGTTGGAACTTTTCCTGACATCCAATCAGGTAAAACTCGTATTTTTTTACATAATTTTCCTCTGTGTTAAGATAAAAAGTCTCTGAGTATTTGCAGAACTTTGACTATTTACAAATGATAAAAATGACCCTTGATTAAGGCCCTGACCTGGGGCCTCATTTATAAAATTTGCTTATGCACAAAATGGGGTCATCTGACCACTTCTTCAAATGTTTATATTTATTTATATCCGCTGATCGATGCGTGGTTCAAAGCTCACCGCTGGAGCGGTGAGGTGCCACTCAAAGGGAACAAAAAATTTTTTGCATGCCTACATCACACCCCAGAGTGTGAATATTATCTTGGTTGTCATGGTTACCCGTGACATGTGTAGCGTTGTGGTTTTATGCTCTTTTATGAAAGAGGAACCATGCTACGTATTAATTCGGAATATTAATTTTTAATATTCAATAACCAAGTTTTATATTGTTCAGAAGACTCAAAGGTTGTTTTCATCGATAAACTGCCGATAATATCTGAGTGTCTGTGTTTCAGTTCAATGAGGAAACCAGTTTGACGATTAAAAGTTTTAATTCTTCAAATTAAACTAAGGATTTTGAAAATTGACAAACAGGAAATAACAATCACATTGGCAACTTTGTGGGACAATCTTTAACAGTTGATATGCTGTTCTTGCTCAAATAGACCTTCTGGTGAATTTAAGAAGATTGAGAATGTTGTGAGTTGTGAGAGTGATATGATGTGATTATGGATGCGTGTGTGCATCTGATTTTGCTTCAGGAAGAAACAGGTGTCTGAGTGAAAAGTGATGGTTTGAATAAACTTAGGTTTAGTTGGAAAAGATGCATCAAAACGCTAAACACCGTGCTGTCTCACCGAACTCTTGTGGACCCTCTTTCGGATCCGGGCCGTGGAGGATGTGGTGGTTCATCCAGATGACACCGGCAGCTGACAGGAGACGTAGGTGTCGAACGGAACCGGTCTAGAGTTGCCCTCGGTACACGTTGATGGTAAAGCGTTTTGTCGACACGCTTTCTTAAGTTAATTCACTCAGAAATCAAAAGACTCGGTAATGAGTCTGCGTTAGAAGTCGCGATTCAGCTATTCTGCCTGGCTTGGCAGGAACAGCGTGAAAGGGGGGAAGAACGAGCCAACAGGCTCTGCCCCCCCTTTGGTTTTCAGGTCTGTTCTCTTTCGTTGTCAAGCACGAACTGGTTCATAAGACTGAAACTTACCAAAAACCTTTCTCTTCTCAAAGCAAACGTGTGCGTCATCAAATGTGTCTGGAGTTTACTGTGGGAAGATGTGTGTGGGTGTGTGTGAAGGTCAGTACCAAACATTCAACATTATCTACTTAAGTGTGGATTCATTAATCCATTATAATTACCCCAAAGCATAAGAACCATTCATTTGATTACACACATTTATAATGAGCAAAATGATAATGGTTACTTTAACATTAAAATCAAGAATAAGAAGTTTAAACTTTATGTTTTGGCTTGGTCTGGGTACAACTCATGGAAACACATCTTCTGGTAGACTGCAGGTGGCTGATGTTATGGTTTCCTCCCAGACTCGCTGGCGTTCAGGTCTTAATCTGTGGGTGAAAGTTCTCAATGACCCAGCTTTGACACAGCTTAGTCCAGCACCACCATTGTGCCAGAAAACCCATATTTCCTCACGTTACACATGCCATCGGTAGAAATTTGGTGTGCAGGAAGCGGGATATGAGTTTGGGACAGGTGTGATTTATAAAGCAAAAACTGCACGGAGCTGTTTTATAGGTCGGAAAATTTGTTAGCTTAACAATTTTTTGGCACAGTTTTAGTAAAGAATCCGCACAATTTTATAAGAGAGGCCCATGTACGTGTTGCCTATGCCACCATAACATTTGTTGTTACGAATATTAATAAAAAAGGAGAAATATGACACTAAATGTACTTTATTTCCCAGAAAAAGCAGTTTTTGAAAGAGACATCCAGTCAGTCATAAAAGAGTGTCCTGTCTTGAGTCTGGCTCACACTGAGAAATATTCAGCTATCATAAAGGACCAGTGTGATGTTCAATCTTTATAGTATAAATTCTCAACCCACACAATGTTCCCCAGAAGTTTCTGAGGTGAAGCTTTTCGTAGGTTGTCTGAATCCGCGGTCTGCGAGCCTGGATCACCACACATCACCAGTTGAAGCTCACAACCAAACTTAAAATTTTTTTTTTTTCGGATTCTTTTATGGATGGCCAAGAATCGTACAACGGGAACCCAGCTTTAGTTTTAAATGTCTTGTTTGATGTCTTTAAATCATACAGGTACAAGTCAAGTTAAGATGCAACAACCCACAACGTCTGTATGTGGGGCCAGCTGGCCCGGGCCCCACTAGATTGCGCTGTGGAGCTCTGTGCTCCCTTAAGAGTAACAGTAAAAACAAAACACATTCAGACGCCAAGATTATTAACATTTTTGTGTGTATATCTCAAGCTCAGTAGGTGTAATCCTCCTGAAAACTATGAGCTGGTAAAGTTCCATAGTCACAGTCATTACAATATTGCTCCAATGTATGATACGTCTCGTCTCGTCTCGTCTTCCTCCGCTTATCCGGGTCCGGGTCGCGGGGGCAGCATCCCAACTAGGGAGCTCCAGGCCGTCCTCTCCCCGGCCTTGTCCACCAGCTCCTCCGGCAGGACCCCAAGGCGTTCCCGGACCAGATTGGAGATGTAACCTCTCCAACGTGTCCTGGGTCGACCCGGGGGCCTTCTGCCGGCAGGACATGCCCGAAACACCTCCCCGGGGAGGCGTCCAGGAGGCATCCTGACCAGATGCCCAAACCACCTCAACTGGCTCCTTTCGATCCGGAGGAGCAGCGGTTCTACTCCGAGTCCCTCCCGAATGTCCGAGCTCCTCACCCTATCTCTAAGGCTGAGCCCGGCCACCCTACGGAGGAAACTCATTTCGGCCGCTTGTATCCGCGATCTCGTTCTTTCGGTCATTACCCAAAGCTCATGACCATAGGTGAGGATTGGGACGTAGATCGACCGGTAAATCGAGAGCCTGGCTTTCTGGCTCAGCTCCCTCTTCCCCACGACAGATCGGCTCAGCGTCCGCATCACTGCAGACGCCGAACCAATCCGCCTGTCGATCTCCCGATCCCTCCTACCCTCACTCGTGAACAAGACCCCGAGATACTTAAACTCCTCCACTTGAGGTAGGACCTCTCCCCCGACCCGGAGGTGGCAAGCCACCCTTTTCCGGTCGAGAACCATGGTCTCAGATTTGGAGGTGCTGATCCTCATCCCAGCCGCTTCACATTCGGCCGCGAACCTACCCAGCAAGAGCTGAAGGTCAGAGCTGGATGAAGCTAGGAGGACCACATCATCCGCAAAAAGCAGAGACGAGATTCTCCTGCCACCAAACTCGACACACTCCACACCACGGCTGCGTCTAGAAATTCTGTCCATAAAAGTGATGAACAGAACCGGTGACAAAGGGCAGCCCTGGCGGAGTCCAACCCTCACTGGGAACAGGTCCGACTTACTACCGGCTATGCGGACCAAACTCACGCTCCTCTGGTAAAGGGACTGAATGGCCCTTAACAGAAAGCCACCCACCCCATACTCCTGGAGCGTCCCCCACAGGGTGCCCCTGGGGACACGGTCATAAGCCTTCTCCAAATCCACAAAACACATGTGGATTGGTTGGGCAAACTCCCATGCCCCCTCCATCACCCTTGCAAGGGTATAGAGCTGGTCCACAGTTCCACGGCCAGGACGAAAACCACATTGCTCCTCCTCTATCTGAGATTCAACTATCGATCGGACCCTCCTCTCCAGTACCTTGGCGTAGACCTTTCCAGGGAGGCTGAGGAGTGTGATCCCCCTATAGTTGGAACACACCCTCAGGTCACCCTTCTTAAAGATGGGGACCACCACCCCGGTCTGCCACTCCCTAGGAACTGCCCCCGATGACCACGCAATGTTGTAGAGACGTGTCAACCATGACAGCCCTACAACATCCATAGCCTTGAGATACCCAGGACGAACCTCATCCGCCCCCGGGGCTCCGCCGCTGTGTAGTTGTTTGACTACCTCAGCAACTTCTGCCCCCGAGATCGGACAGTCCATCCCCAGGCCTCCCAGCTCTGGTTCCTCCTCGGAATGCGCATTGGTGGGATTGAGGAGCTCCTCAAAGTATTCCTTCCACCGTCCGACTATAGCCTCAGTTGACGTCAGCAGCTCCCCATCCCCACTGTAAACAGTGTGAGCGAGTTGCTGCCTTCCTCTCCTGAGGCGCCGGACAGTTTGCCAGAACCTCTTTGGAGCCGATCGATAGTCTTTCTCCATGGCCTCACCAAACTCCTCCCACGCCCGAGATTTTGCCTCGGCAACTGCCACTGCTGCACCCCGCTTGGCTATCCGGTACCTGTCTGCTGCCTCCGGAGACCCACAGACCAGCCACGCCCTGTAGGCCTCCTTCTTCAGCCTGACGGCTCCCCGAACCTCTGGTGTCCACCAGCGGGTACGGGGGTTGCCACCACGACTGGCACCGGCCACCTTACGGCCACAGCTAGCAACAGCCGCCTCGACAATCGCAGAGTGGAACAAGGCCCACTCGGACTCAATGTCCCCCACTGCTCTCGGGACGTGGTCAAAGCTCTGCCGGAGGTGGGAGTTGAAGACCGTCTTGACAGGTTCTTCTGCCAGGCGTTCCCAGCAGACCCTCACTATGCGTTTGGGTCTGCCAGGTCTACGCGGCATGTTCCCTTGCCATCTGATCCAACTCACCACCAGGTGGTGATCAGTTGACAGCTCCGCCCCTCTCTTCACTCGGGTGTCCAAAACATACGGCCGCAGGTCAGATGATACGACTACAAAATCTATCATCGACCTGTGACCTAGGCTGCCCTGGTACCAAGTGTACCGGTGGGCATCCTTATGTTCGAACATGGTGTTCGTTATGGCCAAACTGCGGCTTGCACAGAAGTCCAATAACAAAACACCGCTCGAGTTCAGATTAGGTGGGCCGTTCCTCCCAATCACACCCCTCCAGGTCAAGCTGTCATTGCCCACGTGAGCATTGAAGTCCCCCAGCAGGACAATGGAGTCCCCTGATGGAGCACTATCTAGCACTCGTCCCAGGGACTCCAAAAAGGGTGGGTACTCTGAACTGATATTTGGCCCATAAGCACAAACAACAGTCAGGACCCGTTCCCCGACCCGAAGGCGCAAGGAAGCTACCCTCTTGTCCCCCGGGGTAAACCCCAACACACAGGCAGAGAGTCTCGGAGCTAACAAAAAGCCAACCCCAGCCCTCCGCCTCTCACCCGGAGCAACTCCAGCAAAGTAGAGTGTCCAACCCCTCTCCAGGTCTCGGGTTCCAGAGCCAATGCAATGTGTCGAGGTGAGTCCGACTATATCTAGCCGGTACCGCTCAACCTCTGCCACAAGCTCCGGCTCCTTCCCCGCCAGCGAGGTGACGTTCCATGTCCCAAAAACTAGTTTTCTTGTCCGGGGATTGGACCGCCAAGGCTCCCGCCTTGGTCTGCCACCCGATTCGCATTGCACCGGACCCTTCATGTTCCTCCTGCGGGTGGTGGGTCCACAGTTGGACGAGCCCATGTATCCGGTTCGGGCTGGGCCCGGCCGGGCCCCATGGGCGAAAGCCCGGCCACCAGGCGCTCGCTCACGGGCCCCAACCCCAGGCCTGGCTCCAGGGTGGGACCCCGGTAACCCTCCGGGCCGGGTACTCCGACTCTTCATTTTAACCGCCATGAAAGATCCTTCGAACCGTTCTTTGTCTCACCCTTCACCTAAGACCAATTTGTCATGGGAGACCCTACCAGGGGCACTAAGTGCCCCAGACAACATAGCTCCTAGGATCATTAGGGCACTCAAACTCCTCCACCACGATAAGGTGACGGTTCAATGTATGATACGTGTGTTAAAATTACGTTATTTAGTACGAGTGTCACCTTTAAGAGAGATCTAGTCTCATCCCGGTGTGAGAGCAGCAGCTGAACATGCGGTGACATCACCAGCAACAAAAACTAGGAGGGATCCGGGCATTTTTTTAAATCAGTTTCGGTGTAAAGTGAAACGCTGTTTATAACACAATGCTATAAATCCAGTCGGGTGAATTTAGGCAAAGTAGGCAGCTTGGTTACATCGATAAACAGCTGCAGAGAGAACTTAAGCTAACGTTTGTAAGCTAGTTAAGAACACTTAACTTTTGTAAATACCGCTCTCTCTCAGCCCCATCTAGGTGCGCTACTTCTGATAACTGAACATGGGCTTGAACTAGTAGAGGGAATGCTAAAGATCGCAAAAACAATTTCAGGCTCTACTTTTCCCTTTGTTTAGTACTCATGTCGCTCGCTGTTTACATATTTTTGCCGTCCAGTATGGCGGACCCACGTGATTAGGTGACGTAGGTGCAAAGGGTCAATAAGGTCCGGACGCTCTGGCCCCAAACTCAAATCATCCAATCAAAATACGGAAAAGGCACACATGGCATTGTGTTTACAATCTGTGGGACAGCCGCCTGCAGGCAGCCATGTTGACGCCCTTTTTAAGATGAATGCTGTCAGACAGGAACTGTATAGAAACAACATGAACTCTCAGCTGAATCATTTCTATAAATAAAGCTGAGATTATAAAGCCAAAGGAGGAGCAGAAGGTATAAAACCTTCAGTGGAGGCTCAGACCCAAGTGGAGGATACATTCACTCTTAAAGCTACTGTAATGTTCTTATTTAATGAAGCGTTGATCCAGTAAATTTGTCCTGGTATTAATTAGCTGGACCGGTACCGGGGCTGATGTCGGGTCAGCTGTGAGTGTGGAAAAGAAAACAATACGGTATCGATCTGTCCATCGGCTGTCCCGGCTCCAGCAACAACAGTTCATTAATGCAGTCTAAGAGGGACTATCTGTCTCTATTACTGCCTGTTGGCATGCATGGCAAATGATTTATAGGCAACCTGTGGAGACAGCGGAGACAGCTAATGCTGCCCTGAGTGGGAATGCAGGGTCCACTGAGGCAAAGCAAACAGTAAACTGGGGGGCTTTAAAGCATGAAGGGACCACCTCTAAAGGCTCAAATGTGGTCAGAATTCTCATTTTAGATGAGAAAATAAAACTTCGTTACGTCCTACTTCTAGATGTGTTTGTGCAGCAAGACAATTCAGAATTTATTAAGAAAGTTTCTGGAATCGTCCCAGAAGTTAAAGTGACTTGTAGCTTTTGCTGCAGTTCTTTTGTTTGCAGTGTTGGGAGTAATGCGGTACAAAAGTAATTAATTACTGTAATGCATTGCTTTTTGCTGTAATGTGGTAATGTAAGGCATTACAGGGAAAGAAAATGATAATATTTACTCGGTACAATCGTCAGTAATGCGGTAATTACAATGCAGTTTTAAACCCAGAATCAAGATGTGGGTTTCCTAAAAATTCAAATTGCGGGAAGCCTGAAAAAAGATCCAGTATCCACATATATTACGTCATTTATGGACTCAGCTTTGCGGGCATTCTATGAGCAGAGAGGACGCAGCGGTAATGGCTCAAACACTCCAGCTGTGTCCTGCGCGTGGCCGCTGTTATATTCACAAAATCGCTCCACCAAAACAAAGTAATTGGTTTGCGATTGTTTATATCAGCCCATATTCTCTGGTACTTCATGTACTTTTCAACTGAGTTCATAATCTGTGCCCCAGTGATTTCAACTCATTGCTGCTGGAGCGCAGCGCATATTAAGCTTTATTTATTTATTTAATTATTTAATTATTTATTTATTTATTTATTTATTTATTTATTTATTTATTTATTTATTGAGTTCAGTAGAACCCTTTGGCTGATTAGTTTGAAAGTAGGAAATCTAGTTTACAGTTTTTCTGGAAGACGGAGAAAACATGCAGCATGCAGGAAGGTTAGAGAGAGAAAGGGCAGGAAGTTATTCAAATAAAATCAAGAAAACAAAACAAAGTGCCTGAAAAGAAAACAAGTAGGTAGATTTATCCCCAATACACATTTTTACCAGTGAAAAGCAATAATATATAAGCATTTAATATTTATACATGTGATAGAATCAGAGCACCCCAGATGTCAGTCCCACATCCAGGGCCGTATCAAGTCATTTGGGGACCAGGGCAAATATAGGCTTGGAGCCCCCACCACCTCACTCCCTTCTCAGTTAATATAAGACGGCAGCGTGCTGAGAGTACAGATTGTTGTTGCTTTTATTTAATAAACAATTATTTTAAAGCCCTGTTATTAAATCTGACTGTTTTTAACAGCAATCCTAGCTCAGACACCACCTTCCACATATATGTCATGAGCTCACTGAGCGTCAGATTACCAGATTCATATTGAAGTTGTTTTGGTGGAAGTAACTTAAAGTAATGCAAAAGTAGTTTATACATTTTAAAATCAGTAATATTGTAATGTAATGAATTACTTTAAAATGAGGTTAACAAGTAATAAACAACGCATTAGTTTTGAAGTAACTTGCCCAACACTGTTTGTGAATTCAAAGTAAGCAACTTTTATACAAGACATTTGTTTCTTTTAACTCTGAATCGCAGTTCAGTTTTAAAGCTGCTTGATTTTTCATTTAAACTTTTCCATTTTCCAATAAGTTTTATATTCTGATATTTTTAATAACGTTTTCTTTATACGTTTTTCATCCTTTTATTTTTCATTGTTCTTGTGAAGCACCTCGTGATTTTTATCTTGAGAGGCACTACATGAAAGATTTCTTCTCCACTTCTTCCTCTTCTTGTTCTTTTTCTAGTCCCATAGAATATTTATAAATAAGAACATGGCATAAATAAAGATCTCAAAGTGTTTTCTTTCTGTAGTGATGAAGGGCTGGCCTCTTCTGCTCTCTTCTAGGTCTTAGAAGAAAAACAAACTACCAAACAGGAAGTGAACAGTGAATTTCTCACAAGCTTTTCCAGACCGAATCCATATGGAAAAACACGCCTTGTTTTTTTATTTCTGTGTTTTTGTCTCTCTGTGTGTCCACTTTGTTGTCACAATAACTAAGTCAGTCAGGAAGTGAAGCTTTAGTTATTTGTTGTGATTTTTGTTTATTTATCTCAACTCTATCCTGGAGAGTGGTGTGCTCTCCAGCCTGTGTTTCTCTGTGTTTGAGCCGTGAGGTCTAGTGTGTGTGTGTGTGTGTGTGTGTGTGTGTGTGTGTGTGTGTGTGTGTGTGTGTGTGTGTGTGCACCAGCCCAGCCTGCAGCCTTGCTCGGGGGGCTTCTAGCTCAACTCCTCAGTCATGCACCAAGCCAAGAAGCCGACTGTGAATCTGCGTGCCCTTCACGGATCCCAGTTTATCCCTTTGCCACAGCTGTCACCTAAAGCAATAATTCAGTGTATGTGTGTGTGTGTGTGTGTGTGTGTGTGTGTGTGTGTGTGTGTGTGTGTGTGTGTGTGTGTCACAGCATATGAAGTAATGTAAATGGAAGCTGGGTTAGAAACAGGTTCCAGTTTTAGGTCCAAACTGGAGCTGTAAGGGATTATCTTTTTTATTTGAGATTTAATTAAAGATGTTTTCATGAATCTACATGGATTCTGATAAAAAATACTCAAACATGAGAGAGAAATGGAGTTAAACTGAGGAATCCCCTTGTCTAACAAGGTTTACTCCTGTAATTCACTCTCAGATGTGTTTTTGTCAGTTTCTGACAGTTTGAAATGTGCCATCTGACTTGACATTTGGAAATCTGCCTGCAGTCATGAATAAAAACGGTGGTTATCAGAAAACTGAACTTCTAACCACACCAAAGAGGAATTAAATTGTCAGGTTCAGTGAAGTTCATCAGAATGTGCCATTATTTATTTGCTTTTAACCTTTCTCCAGCTGTAAGTGCTTTCCAACATTTATACCAAGAAAAGGGGACTGACTTTTATGAGTCCGTCCTCTCCAAGGCTGGAAACTAGCCGTAACCATACCCGTTAACTGGGTTTAAATGGATTTTCTAACATGTATGTCAGGATAAACTGTGTTCTATCTCTATTTTTATATATGTTGCACATAAATGACTGTGAAACTCACACATTTAATCTTTTCTCCTTTAATTTCATTTATTCCAGGGACAAAAGTGCCCTGATACAATAAAAGGATAAACAATAGAATAATTTAGAAAAATATTACTCCATAAATCAAAATTTTATATAGTTATGATATGGTCTATGTTGCTCTTCATTATGAATTTAGTTTCTATCTGTCTGCCCATCAACACCAGTTGAAAGGGCTAACTGTGATTGATTGCTCTGGTCTGAATAGGAGTCTTTTCGAACATAGCGGCTCCATTTATGAAGGCTTTCTAACAAGTTTGTGAGAGACATTGGTTAGGGTTAGGGTTAGGGTACAAACTGAAAATACAGACTCATGCTGATCCAGGATCTGTGGTAAAACAGACGTTATTTATGAACAGATTGTAGACTAAACTTAGAAGATGTTTTCCAGCAATAGACGCAATGTTGAAATATGTTACATCATCAGATAAATACTTTTTTTTATCATTTAAAAACTATAGATAACCAAATTATTAATTTTATTTCTGTCACGTTCTGATTAGGAGGAGTAGGACCCAATATGCAGAGCACCAGATGACATGAGGCAGGAGTAATTGAAGAAAGGGTAGAATCCTTTATTTGGAAGTCTTTATCAAAAAAAAAAAACGACAGACAGGAAGTCAAGCCAGGTATCCAGAAAACAGGAGCAAGTTCAGGAGTCACAAAAACAGGCAGGAGTCTCAGATTTTACACGGGGGAACAAAACACGCTGACAACAACAATGGACCGACAAGACAGAGTGACAAGACAAGGCTTTTATAAACAGAGAAGAGCAATTAGGGAAACAGTACAGTTATTTAGTTTGGCTTGCCAGGCTAGTCCTGATCACCATTTTGTAAATAATTTCTTTCTTCTTTGAAATGACAAAGAATTAGCCTCCTGGTGCAACTGGAGCAATTAGTTGATTATTTTATGTATTTATACAGGTACTTCAGTAAACAGGTCTGATTCTTCATGTTTTATGTTTATATATATATATATATATATATATATATATATATATATCTTTAGATTCTTATTCTACTTTGTTGTTTTAAGGTGGGTTGTGTGTGAGGGACAGTAATAGCAACTAAAGTGAACTACTCGCCTCTTGACATGTTAGTAAATGCGCATCAACAAGCACAAACAACCATTTATGATAAAGTGTCAAAATTCCCCACATTCGTAAATTGTGATTGCCGTTATATGCAAAACGACTGGCTCAAATGTTCCATTAATTTCACATTTTAACTATTTAAAAACTATATTTTTCGGGCTTTTAAATTAGCCCTAGTTTAGGTTTTAACAGAGGCAAAAAATCACAGCATCTTAAATTAACATTATTATTAATTTAAGTGTTTTCTGTTGACAATCTATATTAGCATCCCAACCAATGTCAGAAACAATCTCCTTTAAACTTCCATCTCAGCTCAGAGAGTTGGATTGTTGTCGTTGTTTGTGCTGAACTGGTTGTTGTGATATTTCCAGCCGTGTCTGAAGCTTCTAATCACAACTCAGCTCCCTGCGGTGCTCGCTTTAATTGCGTATCCTGTGCACAGCGAGCAGCAAGCAGCAGCCTGAGTGATTTACTTCAATGGGGTGCGTGTTATTTTAGCTAAATTAATTAAAGTCTAATAAATGTATCTGACTTCTATGTAATGATAGATGTGTGAATATCTCCCTGTGCAGCGCTCAGTGGGTGGATATTTTATTGCATACTTATTTTTAAACATAAACATGGGACTGAACTAGAGTTCATGAGAGGAATACTGCTCAGTCTATTTTGTTTTCATGAATATCATTCAGCTCCATTTAAAATATTTCCTTATCTGTCATTTAAAAAAAATGTAAATAAATGATTGTTTTCATTCTTACTTACGTTTTATCTTATGCTCACACATGCTGAGATCCATAAATCCAAATTCTCTTTCCTTTTTGAGAATTAGTGTCCTGGGTCACTATCATGGACCTCATATTCAGCAAAAATTACTCATTTAAATACCAGAAGCAAAACGATAACATTTAACCAGCATTTCACTCATTTGTGGATGTTTAGAAAGAGAACATGTATTGAGGATGGAAGTCTCCAGAACTTTTCCAGAGGTTTGTGAGGGTCTCAGTTTCCTGTGTGTGAAGCAGAGCCTCACTCTCGTGTCGCAGGAATTCTGAACACATTCAACAACTTTCTCCCAAAAAGAACTGTTACAAACTTGCCAATGAATTTTTAAATAAATGAATGTGACAAAAAGATTTGCAATTTGTTTCCATCAATGTGTCACAACGTGCCGGTGAGTGAGGCAGATACAAGGATCCCCATGCGGGTGAGGGAAGCAGGCAGGCAGACAAACTGGAACGAGTAACAGTCTTTAATGAGGAGAGCACGCAGGACAATGAAACAATGAACCAACCATAAAAAATTGACTAACAGGGTTTAGAGGCAGGTGGGAGCAATTAACATGGACACTGGACTGAACAGAATGGGGAGACAGGACAGGGTGTGACAGTACCCCCCCCCCCCCCCCCCCCCCCCAAAAGGGCGGATTCCAGATGCCCACAGGAACATAGAGCAGGGCGAGAGGAGGGGGACCCGGAGGGAGGGCCGAGAGGGACCGAGGGACCAACGGAGAGGAGGCAGTGACCAGTAGAGTCCGGGGGCCTGCGCCTGGGGCAGAGGAGGCGGCGACTACGGGCTCTTGGGGCCCTGCATCTGTGGCAGAGGAGGAGGCGACTATGGGCTCTTGGGGCCCTGCGTCTGTGGCAGAGGAGGAGGCGACTACGGGCTCTTGGGGGCCTGCGTCTGTGGCAGAGGAGGAGGCGACGACGGGCTCTTGGGGGCCTGCATCTGTGGCAGAGGAGGAGGCGATGATGGGCTCTTGGAGGCCCGCGCCTGGTGAGGGCAGGACTGGCGGTGACCGGAGGCAGAGACGCCGGAGGACACGTCTTTGACTTCTGGACCACGGGACTGGAGACGGCGTCGACCACGGGACTGGAGATGGCGTCGACCACGGGACTGGAGACGGCGTCGACCACGGGACTGGAGATGGGGTTGGAGACGGCGTCGACCACGGAACTGGAGATGGCGTCGACCACTGGAATGGAGATGGCGTCAACAACGGGACTGGAGACAGCATCGACCACGGGACTGGAGATGGCGTTGGCCATGGGACTGGAGACGGCATCGACCATGGGACTGGAGATGGCGTCGACCACTGGACTGGAGACGGCGTCGACCACGGGACTGGAGACGGCGGAGACGTTGGACTGGAGGGGACGTCGACCTCTGGACTGGAGGGGATGTCGACCTCTGGACTGGAGGGAACATCGACCTCTGGACTGGAGGGAACGTTGACCTCTGGACGCGGGGGAGCGTCGACCTCTGGACGCGGGGGAGCGTCGACCTCTGGACACGAGGGAGCATCGACCTCTGGACACAAGGGAGGATCGACCTCTGGACACGAGGGAGCGTCGACCTCTGGACACGAGGGAGAGTCGACCTCTGGGCACGAAGGAGCGTCGACCTCTGGACACGAAGGAGCATCAACCCCTGGACACGAAGGAGCGTCGACCGCTGAACACGAAGGAGCGTCGACCACTGGACACGAAGGAACGTCGACCTCTGGACTGGAAAGAGCGTCGACCTCTGAACTGGAGAGAGCGTCGACCTCTGGACTGGAAAGAGCATCGACCACAGGAATGGAAGGGGCGTCGACCACAGGACTGGAAGGGGCGTCGACTTCAGGACTGGGGGTGTCCACCTCCATCGACTTCTGGTCCGGAGGTGTCGACTTCTGGTCCGGGGGCGTCGATTTCTGGTCCGTCGACTTCTGGACCGTCGACTTCTCGGAGACCGGCGAGCTCTGCTGGGTGGACTGCGGACTCGATCCATTGGCCAAGAGATGAGGGAGCTGCAGACTGGACCGGAACCTTCTCCTGGTGATTCTGGGAGGATAGGGTGTCCAGCTGGAACTCCTGGAGGCTGACGAGCTGACGGATCCGGCCAAGCTCTGCCTGGAGGCCGGCGAGCTCCGTCAGCTGGGCTGTAGGCGTGGTCCCTCCGCCTGCAGATGACGAGGTGCTGATTTTACCAGAGACGGGACTGCTGGTCTGACTGGGGGCGGGTCCAAGCAGGCGCAGGGCGAGCCGGAGCTGCGGCGAGCTCTCGGCTCCGTCCCGGTACCAGGGGTGACGGTGGAGCCCGGCATACTTCCCGTGGGCCAGCTCCGGGGGAGCACACAGCCAGTCTGGTGCCCACATAGCAGGAGCGGTCTAGCTGCGTCTCCTAGTCCAACCTCACATCTAGCTCCGGGAGGGCGGAGGCGCCGGGGTTCGGCGACGGCATCCGTGGTGAGACGAGACCAGAGGAGGAGAAGCCGGCCGGTGATCTGCGGTTAAAAACTGGAGCAAACACTCCCAAGGAAGAACCTCCCCGCTGGATCCTTTACTGGGTTGGTTCATTCTGTCACAACGTGCCGGTGAGTGAGGCAGATACAAGGATCCACATGCGGGTGAGGGAAGCAGGCAGGCAGAAAAACTGGAACGAGTAACAGTCTTTAATGAGGAGAGCACACAGGACAATGAAACAATGAACCAACCAGACAAAATGGACTAACATGGTTTAAATACAGGAGGAGCTGGGACCTTGGGTGATTGCGAGACGAGAGGCAGGTGGGAGCAATTAACATGGACACAGGACTGAACAGAATGGGGAGACAGGACAAGGTGTGACACGATGTCTGGGCTGCCCTGTACACTAGTTAGAGGGAGCTAAAGGAGGCTTCAAAACCAGGGGCTGATAGCGACCTGGCTTTGTTGCTACTGGACTTGTCCAACAGAGTGGATCTTTGTAATTTGTGGCTTATTTAGTAAAACTTGGCTCATGTTAGTGTTAGCTCGTTAGTGTTAAGCCAGCAGGAAGCCTGTGTGATAAGCTAGCTGTAGATCACTAGCATGTGATAGAACAGCCAGAAGATTTATTACCTGTTTTCTGCCTCATTTATCACCTGATCTTGTTGTATTTACTTAGTTTCGTGGCACCAGATCACCTTCTGTGATTTCAAATGCAAGTCCACCCTGCCAAGGTTGCATGGACGTGCAGATCACGTCGGTCCAGACCACCTCTGTAGGACGTCCAAATTAGGTCTTTGCAGCTTGACAACATCTTCCTTTGTTTGGACTTTTTTCACTTCACTCTAATTTACTGTTTGTACTCAACACCGCGTTTACTAAAAATAGAGTTATTAGTTTTGCATCAGGAATAAAATCTCATGATAATGAAGTACATAAAAAATACATAAAACATCCAGATGAAAGATTCAACAGTGTTGTAATGGGCCAAAACATTATGAACACTGAGAAGTGATGAATATTTACCCCTCATCTCCCTTAATGATCACGCCATGAAGCGTTTACAAAGTTTTACTTTCAACTCCAAATATTTTAACTGTACCTTTAATGAATTGTGTTTGTTCATATCTGCTCATTGCTGCTTTCCATTCGTTTCCTCATAATTTACCAGAACATGTTTTTCTGTGATGTTTTCCACCTGCTGAACTGTGAGTCTTATTTATAACACTGTGAACTTTCTTCCTCCTTTCTTGTTTGCTGACTCATGAGACAGATCCCCCCCCCCCCCCCCCCCCCCACTGCCATCAATAGTCGAGATGAATCATTCCTCACATTTACACGAGTTTCTTTGGCGTTCTGATTACACTTCATGTATCTGAAAGTCAAGTTTAATGAAGTGGTCATAACAAATGAGTCATGATCTCCCCCGGAATGTTGAGTCAGGCAACGAGGAAAACAAATGCAGGACGCGGACGTCGATGACATTTCTTAAGCTGTTTGGAGAGGAAATTTGTCTTGGGATGGTTTTTGAATGTGTTTGAAATTCAAGTGACACAATAGAAAGGCCTGCTGACTCACACGGGAAAACTGAAAACTCACTAATGTTTTAGGACATTTTGGAAAATTTGCAAATGCTCCAGTTGCAACCCAGGAAAATACACTTCATCCCAAATTTCCCACACTGAGGATGATACTCATTTTGCTCCTGCTGGAAGACGACTCTGTCCATCAGTGGCAGTGTGTGTTTGAACAGCAGCTCCGCCTCCATTATATATACTTTCCTGCTAATTTGTTTCTGAACCTTTCTTGACTCCTTGTATGTTTTCTTCTCTCCTTATTTCTACTTTGCACTACTCTTCCCATGTATTCTCTCCATCACTTTATTCCACGGTCCTTATTTTCCTTTTCATTCCCCGGCGTATCATTTCTTCACCCTCCTTCTGCTTACTTACACTTCCTTCCCTCCATCAGCTTAAATCTTTCACTTTATGTTAGTTTCCTCCAATTACTCCAAATCTCTGCTCGACGTCTCCGTGGTAACATTCCCTGCCCTTGTGCTCATTAGTTATCCGGATGGAGTGTGTAACGTTTAGTTTCAGATTCTGCTCTGATTGACTGAGCTTGTGTCCGTGATAAGTGAACAGCCACCAGAGCTGCGGCAGCTCACGTCTTCGGAGCTAACTTGGTCATTATAAGTTTACTTTCTCTCCTGTGTTATCGCAGAAACTCGTCATACTCAGTTTGTTTTGTATGAAGTAAAAGAGGCTTGTGGTTATAATAAGCTGAGCTGTCAGAAAACCCAGAGTGTTGCAGGTTTCTAGAAGAATATGTGGAAGTTTAACACTTGTTCAGAAGGTTTACTTCAATGAAAATGGCTGTTTTTATTTGGCAAGTGCTTTTTGTCTAATACACATATTTACACTGATTAGTGACTCTCATTATGGATCAGTCATAAATACAAACCTCCAGTAAATCTGTTAGTTTGTTTCAGTTTAATAACATTTTTTTTCCTCCCATTCTCTCCAGAATTGAGTCCCAACCTTCTGGTTCTGGTAGATTCATCCGTAGTCTCAGACGTCTACCCCCCCAGCATGTCGCTGAAGGTTCAGACCAGCAATGTGACAAACAAGACTGACCCCAAGTCCATCAACTCCCGGGTTTTTATTGGCAACCTGAACACAGCTGTGGTAAAGAAGTCAGACGTCGAGAGCATATTCTCTAATTATGGCCGAGTTCTGGGTTGCTCCGTGCACAAAGGCTACGCGTTCGTCCAGTACGCCAGCGAAAGGCATGCTCGGGGGGCTGTGGTCGGGGAGAACGGAAGGGTTCTCGCAGGACAGACACTGGGTGAGTGAACGTTGTTTTTCAAGAGTTACATCCTTTTATTTACTTCTACTGAAACTAAATAGATGAAGCGTTACTAGAAGAAGGGCTCTACAAAAAACCAATGGAGTAGAGGGAGGTGGAGTGTACAGTCGGTAAAGACAACTCTCCCTTGCCCTGCCTCCAACATGCATCCATCTAAAAGGCTAGGTTATCCAGAGTTATCTCTGTAGTTATGCTGCTATAGGCTAGACTGCTGGAGGACACACTGACCACTTTCCACACTCTACTACTTTCTTCTACAATTTGCTCTTTAACTGTATTATTTCCTGCTATTTCAGCTGTTAACTTTATTTTTTTCTCTGTAAGTGTTTTTCTTCCCAGAAGAAGCTACAATGATGTTCTGCTGAGCTGTGGTGGCCTCATGGAGGGGGCCATCATCTTGAACACTGTTGCTAACCACTTAATCATTCTCCCTCTCCTGATAATAACTTTTTACTCTCTTTGACATTCAATGTGCTACCACTAGTTTACCCGTTTAATTATAGATTCACTAGGATAAAAACAATAAAGTTTATCTCTCACCAAATAGAATATTTACTAATAAATCACAGTGTAACCATAGAAACATTACTTGGTGTGTGTGTGTCAGGGGGGGCAAACTCATTCAAATTACACTTCATCTTATTTTCCGGTGGACACCTTGAGTATGTGTGTGGGCTACATGCTGCTTTGTGTTTGTGTGTTTCCTTATTGTATGAAGTGTGTGTGTGTGTGTGTGTGTGTGTGTGTGTGTGTGTGTGCATGCGTGCGTGCATGTGTGTGTGTGTGTGTGTGTGCGTGTGCTCTGTCTTCTCGATCCCCAGTGAGTCGTGGTGGATGGCTGCTTATACTGAGCCAGGATCCTCTGGAGGTTTCTTCCTGTTAAAAGGGAGTTTTCCTCTCCACTGTCGCTGCATGCTTGCTTAGTATGAGGATTGCTGTAAAGACACTGACACTAGTCAGTGATTCGATGCAACCTGCTGGGTTCCTTATATAGGAAACTTTTTTTCTGATTGGCTTAATGAACTGACCTGTATTGGAATGTTTATTATGTGAAGGTCCTTGAGACGACTCTTGTCATGATTTGGTGCTATATAAATAAACTCCAATTGATTTGAATTGAAATATTACAACATTTTAAATGATGATACTGAATCGATTTTTAAAAAGAGTATTGATTTATTATTTACAATTTACATGTAAACATTTACTGTATTTCTTTTGAGTGGTGCAATTCAAACTCTGACAAATAGGTGGCAGCAGATCTCACAGTAACACTGGATGTGTCTTTGAAGCATCTGGTTTGAGTTTTCCAAATGAATTTAGTCTTAAAAATGGCAAATATCATCTGGTTTTTCGTATTTCATTTAATCAAATATTCTCTTCTGTATTGTGATTGATATCATATTGCCAGATTCTTGCTAATACATATCTTAAAGTGAGACTAGGCAATTTAGGCTTGCTTTTAGCACCCCCTAGTGTCCATGTAGTAGAACCAAAAGTAAAACCTATCTCCTCGATGTGTGTCTAACAGCTGAAATGTCTCCCCAGCCTTCATTAGTTCCTACAGGAGTGATTTATCACTACATTAAACAAATCAGCTGTGTTCATGATCTAAAACATGTAGGAAATGTGTTGGAAGCAGACTGCAGCAGCAGGTATGTCAGCTCAACCGTCAACAGACCAGAACAGCAACTCTGAAGTTGCAAGTGGAATAATCTGGCCACAGGGGCGATCTAGGGTTGGGTGGATTTTCATTAACACTGTAAAGAGTCATCTTAGCACATACTGGCTCACGAAAATTATTTTAAAATGTGGAAAAGTTGCACAGTGTCTCTTTAACTCATTCGCTGCCAACCGTTTCCTGATCGGTAAAGCCCTTCGCTGCCAGTGTTTCTCACCGTTTTTACTGTTTTTTTAAGAGTCACAGAACGTTGCGCGCTAGGATGATGTCGACGCCAAAACAACCAAAACAAAGCAGAGACTCACCTCTTACATCAGGAAGAATCGGAGTGTTTCAAGCGTTATCGGTTCTTTCATAATCCGTTGTTGAATGGTGATCAGCAGAAGCTTTTCCGGTTCGCACCTCACTTTTTTTACAGCAGCGGCCCTAAACGATCTCCTAACACATGGATTTTCTGCTTTCTGATCATGTGACATGAGACGTATGCGGATGAAGATCGGCTTAAGAGCTGTTTGTTCTCACAGTGCTGGGGCTCGTTCCGATGCCCACACAGTAAAAAATGCAAATGACGATTTTAGTCGTTATTGGCAGTGAACGGCAGTTCACAGAAACCAGAAAAGTGGATTTAACGGTTTGATATGGCCCACCCCTAGTTAACAGGGTTTGATTGTCATTGTTAACGCTCTCTTGCTTTTCCATGACAATCCCAAGGCATTCCCAGACCTAAGAGGATGTAATTCCCAGTGGCACATGCTGAAAACCTTAAGCGGGAGATGAATAGAGCTCCGGACATCACGTGACTCTCAGAGAGTAGACGCCATGTTGGCAGGCACGAAAGGTAAACAAAATGAATGGGATCGGCTTGAATTTTACGCCGTCGGAGTTTACTTCACACTTTAAAACCGAAGAAATTGTTTTATTTAGTCAGAAGTTAAATAGACTAAACATCTCCGACCCATACTATGCTCCTGGGGTACATTTTAAAAATGCCAGAAACTGTCGGAGCGGACCTGGCCAGGGAACGCCTTGGAATTTCCCCGGAGGAGCTGGCCTAAGTGGCTGGGGAGAGGGAAGTCTGGGCCTCTCGACTTAGGCTACTGCCCCCGCGACCCGACTCCGGGTAAGCGGATGAAAATGGATGGATGGATGGTCAAATAACATAGATTTACATGTAAGTAGTTTAAATAGAGTGCTGTGCTCAGGTGTGCAGATAGGGTGGGGGATGGGGGGATCTGTCCCCCCCAGATTCAGATCGACCCCGATCCGTCCCCCGCACTAAGGCCAGAAAGAAAACAAAATCAGAGGTTAAGCGATTGAAGCTCCTTTTTCCAATTACAGTGAATGCAGCATGATATAAACAAACACCGACTCCAGAGGCGCCAAAGTGGTTGCTGCTAGGATGCAGGATGAAGCGAAAAAGGCAAGCAACGAGTACTGCATATTTAAAAAAGACCAACAATGAGTGCGTTTACATGCAGCCAATAACCCTTTTAAAACCCAAATATTCACAATAACCCGGTTCCGCAGGTCCATGTAAACACCGCCAAAAACCTGGATATGCTCATCACCGGGTTTTTAAAAACCCGGCTACTACACCTGGGGTAACCCTTTTCTAACCCGAATGTTTGGTCGTGTAAACGCATATCGGGATATCCCCATCAAAGCGTGTGTTCTGCGCACGCTCTGTTCACAAGGAATTTTGGTCTTTTGAGTAGCGAGACGTCTTGTATGCGCCAGAACACCGGAAGTAAACAAGTTGGGAGCAACATGGCGAGTCGCGGCACAGCACCACACTTTTGGAGTGACGAGGAAACTAAAGCGCAAACAAACGCGGTCGCTATCTCTTCCGAACTGGGAAACATGTTGTTTTCACGGATACCGGATCGAGAAGAACCGGAAATGACGCATATTGCGTCTGGACGTAGTCCATACGTCCTGACGCTACCCCAACGTCCGCATTTACATCGGGTTATGCAAGTTAGAGGTAACTCTTTCTATTTATGCTTGTAAACGGGTTATTCTGATCAACTCAGAAACCCGAATACCGACCTTAACCTGATCATAACCCGAATATTGGCTGCATGTAAACGTAGTCAATGTAAGTAGGCGGGACCGATCTGTTTGTTTATGCATGTTGGTTGTAGTTTCAATACATTGTTGTCAGTGTTGGGTCTAAGGGGCTCAACACATGGGAGGCGACAAACGACCGCAATCAGTGAAATTCGTCGCTGTCGGTTTTATTACCTGACACGCGGGAAGCGACCCACGGCAGCGGCCAATGGCAAAGCCCTCTACGAGTTCTGTTCCATGGCGAAATAGAAACTTCCGTTGTTTTGTTTGGCTGTGTCAGGTTGAAGGGAATTAAGGTTATTTAAGCGGTTCAGAGTTAAAAAAAAGTGGTAGATATGATGTTTCACAAGGTGCTGCTAGAGTTATGTGAAATCTTACTTCTGATTTTACTTTATAAAACATAATAATAATCAACTTCTCTTCCATGTTTGCTCAGAGATGTACGGAGCATCCTGTCTGCTCATTGGTCAGTGAATGAAACCTCCATTGATTGGTCCTTGTCTGAGCGACAGCGATGAAAAGTTGAAAATATTTCAACTTTCTGGGATCGCGTCGCTGGGTCGCCTGTGCACGACATGTGCACGAGTGCAAAATTTCACATGCACGTTTTTCGCATTTCGCTTGGTAGGAGGGAGACCCGCGATTATCGCTTTGGCGCGCATGTCTCATTGAAAATGAATGGAGTAGAGGCGATGTCGCCTCCCGTGTGTCGAGCCCATTACTCGTTATAAGCGCCAAAGCCTCATTGCTGACTTTAACAAGTCTCATCTCCAAATATGATCCCTCATGAAGTTACTACTTTACACCAGAAGATAGTGGAGATCTGTAACCTTCAGGCTGAGCAAAGTTTTCAAGTTTTTAGAGTTTGAAAAATGCCTCCCGCTGAGAGGCTCCCAGTCGGGGAGAGGAGGAGATGTGTGCAACATGATAAAATGTATATTAGATAAAACGCATAATTGCCGGCAGGTCTGGTCTTTGTTGACTGATCACTTTGTCTGGTAATGACTGACTCTGATTATGAAGCAGATTATTGACTCTGATGAAGAAATTCACTCATCCAGCCGGGAAGATTGATGCTGCTGCAGCATCAGACAGCTGGTGCTGCACGAGAGGTGTGTGGCGTTTTCAAGCTCCAAACGTTGGGTTTGTTGTTGGTTTAACCTTCTTTGGGACATGATGGATGTAGGAATGATGGTAAAAACACCGCTAACATGACAGACGTAGCGACAAAGTTAAAAAACGGGGGCAGATGCCGATGCGTTATGTATGGAAGTCAAAGTGTGTCACATAATCATAAAAAAGGTCAAATATAAAATTTAAAAATTGATGTATATATTTATATATAAATTAAAACTTTCCAAATATAATAAAAATTCTACATAACATAAAAATACGAAGGAACATCTGTTGATCAGGCTGAAAAGTTTGAGAACTACTGCTCTAAGTGAAAAGTGAATTTCATTTTTTAAATATGTTTTATGTGCAGTTTTTTAGGGGTTTTATGTTTTCTGTAAAGATTGGTATGCTGAAAATCATTTAATGTTTTGCATAAAGCATGAGGTTTTGGTTAGTAATTGATTGGAAGAATAACAAATCACTGAATTAAATAGTGGAGCACCTCTGTCAGTGCACCCCAGGGCAGCTGTGGCTACATCGTAGCTCATCACCATCAGTGTGTGAATGTGTGTGTGAATGGATGAATGATACACTGTAGTGTAAAGCGCTTTGGGGTCCTTACTCTGAGAGGCGCTATACAAGTGCGGATCATTTATTATTTATGGTGTTGATCAGGTAGAGCTTTGTTGCCAGCGTTCCACTGCATAATGGCTTCAAACACGTATATAACAGTTAGTTTTTACGTAAACCATTGGAGGAAATTACACAAACTGACTGAGCTCTAGTTAAGGTGCTTGCAATAGTTTGTGTATGTGTACATGCGTGTGTGTGTGTGTGTGTGTGTGTGTGTGTGTGTGTGTGTGTGTGTGTGTGTGTGTGTGTGTATGTGTGTGTGTGTGTGTGTGTGTGTGTATGTGTTTGGGGGAGGGTACATTGGAAATTTGTCCCCCCCAGTTTGAAAATCCTATCTGCGCCCCTGGCTGTGCTGTTTGTATGTATAAACTGAACTCCAAGAGAAATCACTAGTCTGAGTTTTTTCCGTGAATAAAGTAAATATGTCAGGCAGGAGCATCTCAGTATCTGTCTCGGTGAGACAGATAATAGCAATCCAAAGTGCTTTTTATGTGTGATCTGACAATTGATCAACCATTGGTTAAAAAATGAAATACAGCTTAACCGATTAATTGCTGTGATCATACGACATGTAAATGGCAGCACGCAGAAATCATGAGGCAACGTTTTACGTGATGTTTACTTGTTGCTATGAGTAATAAGACAGAAAAAGCCACGCCAAAATAAGTTTAGGAAGCCCACTAAGAATCGTAATAAAAGCATTTAAAATAAATACCACACACAGTTGAGGAAATGTTGGTTTAAGTACCTGCTGCATAAGCGAAAACCTTTACTCTCGGGATCCCACAGCATCATTTTAGCCCGGTCACTAGTGTGTTTCATTGCGATGATCCAATGTTTGCGGCATTCCAGATCTTGGGGAATCCAAGGCTCTTCCCTTATCTCGTCCGCGTCTGTTCTGGCATCCTGGGGCACAACAGGAATCTACCATATTTCCCGTTTGACTGAGTTTTCTGACAATAACAAATAGCCCAGCTGTGGCCTTCTGCCTGTCAAGATGGCGCCGCTTCGATTTGAACTGTTGCATACCGGGAGAAGTGACTTCAACTCCCGGAGCTCTATAGGATACATCCCATTTGGATGTTTGAGCTGAGGCTTTTCGATGAGGAGGAGCTGTGACTTTATTTTGAGCTCTTCTCATAGGAAGTGCAATACCGCCGCTTGTATCCTAGATCTTGTTCTTTCAGTCGTAATCCAGATCTCTAAGCTGTAGATGAGGGTTGGAATGCAGACAAACTAGTAAATCAAGATCAGTTCCTTTGGTTCAGCTCCTTCTTCACCACGACACACTAGAGCAACATCCTGATTCATCTCTGGCGTCATCTTAATCGGGAAAAACACACAGAGATAATTAAACTGCTTCCAGCTTTGGGATGGAGCATTCCACAATTTTTTCAGAGCAGGAATGATGACCTCAGACTTGGAGGAGTTTCAGTTATTTTTCTGAAATTTCAATTTTTTAGGTCACTTTCAATAAAAGCTTCTGCTAAATACATAAACAATATAAAATAAAGGGCATTTTATACTTAAAAAGGCAATTTGAATTGTACTTCCTCTGCCACCCTCCCTTCCTGGTATGATGCAGAGAACACATCCACAGGGGAGTAAGAGTTAATCTGAATGGGCCTTTAAGCTGCTGGAGTGTTTTTCCTCCATCTGCCTGCACCGCGCAATGCAAGAGGCGAGCTGTCAGCCGGCTGCGGTGAAGAACTTAACTGGTTTATGGCGAGTCTCTGCAGAGCTGTGGGCGCATTTCTTTAATAGAATGAGTCGGCGCACACCACATGGACAAGCCAGGCAAAGAAATTAGTATAATTGGAAATCTGTGCCGATTATTTAAATTCAGTTCTGTTATGTTTTCAGAGAGCCATTTAACAACAGGTGGTCTTCAGAATTGTTTGCAAAGAAAAAATAAACAACCATTGGGTTTACAATCAAATTAAATCTGTTCAGATCAGCAAAAGTCTTTCAAGCAGTCACATATTTTTCTATTTTAGGTAAACATTGTTCTCCAAATTAAATATAACAGCTAATTACACCAAACCTCTAATCCTATTTTTGAAATATCAAATACTCTGCTATTATGACTGAGAAGAGAACAAAAGCAGATTTTGCATCTCATTTACCTCCAAAATGTTGCATTTCCCAGAGTTCACTGCAACTAGATTTTATTTTCTCATGTTTTGTTGGTAGCTGCTACATAAATATTGGCTTGGGCAGGTTGTTTGCAGTGGCATCCCCAAGGGGTGGCCAGGGGGGCCATGGCAACCCATAGTAAATTGCTGGCCACCCCACTTCTCCCCCAGGGAACACTTTAGTAAATCATTTTCACATTCACACAAACCATACATTTCTTTATTCAAGGCCAAGAAATAAATGTAAAGGCCAGTAAATAGATTTATAACTATTGAGCAAATAAATCAGAATTTCGATAAATGTTGCTGAGGTTCACCATTAAAAAATTATATATATCAGTAACATTTGTGGGTGTGTTTATTAGGAAAGCAACAGGCAAATTAAACAGTTCTAAAATGCTAAAACAACACATTTTGGTGGGGATGTCCCGATACAACTTTTTCACTTCCGATCCACGAGGATCGATAATGCTTTCTGCTTTGATGCTCAAGTCAGTGATGTGGTATCTTCCTCTTTTAATCATCTGAGGCATTTGGTTGAAGTGAAGCCCTTTTTAACTTGACGAGACCTTGAGATTGTTGCTCATGCGTTCATTACATCACGCCTTCACTACTGTAACTCTGTCTTATTCGGTGTAAGTCAGGGTACTGTGGCTCGCTTGCAGCTTGTTCAAATGCTGCAGCAACATTTTTGGAAGGCAAGAGAAAGCATGAACACACGACTCCCTTTCTGGCTGCCTGTTAACTTTAGAATTTGTTTTAAACTTCTTTTGATGGTGTTTCAGGCAATAAATGGGTTGGCCCCACCTATTGTCAGAGGTGTTGCAGCCACATGGTCCTGGTCGGGCACTACGTTCTGTGAACCAGTTACTGCTCTCTGTTCCCAGAATTGGCTGAGGACAAGAGGGGACAGGACGTTCTCTGTGGCAGGTCCAAGACTATGGAATCCCCTTCCCTTAACCATTTGGCTTTCCCCATCAGTAGATTTTGTAAAATTAGGTTAAAGACCTATTCGTATGATCTGGCTTTTAACTCTATGGGTTAGCTGTTGCTGTTACGTCTACATGCTTTTATGCTGTTCTGTTTTAATTGTTGTTTTTTTAAGATTTTTACTGGGTTTATGTGTTTTTATTTTCATTTGGTGGCATGTTTCATGCCTGTAAGGTGCTTTATAAAAAAGGTGATTGGTTGATTGATTGATTGATTGATTGATTGATCGATTGATTGATTGTTGATTGATTGATTGATACAACACTGATACCGCAGCCTTCAGTATTGACCGATACCGATTTCAATCCGATATGGTATTGGCACACATCATACATACTTTTACCTATTTTGTAGTGTGGAATGTATGAAAGGCTTGATCAAGAGATATTACTCAATTGGTGAACAAGAGCCAAAAACAGTAAGAATGAAAAAAATTACTATTGTTTTTAACCATTGGTTATTTCGGAGATTTTTGATGCAGTCCAATATAATCCGATACGGTGTTTTTGATCCGATATCGAATTACTTTTGATATCGGAATGGGACATCCCTACATTTTGACACATTTGAAAGAAATGTCTAAAATTTGTACTTTTACTCTACAATATTTGTGAATTAAAAATTTGAGGTAAATCGTTTTGATGAATGTTGTTGTTTTAGGAAAATTAATAAAAAGAATAAAAGCATTGCCACAGGCTAAATGCTCCCAGAGTTACCACAAGGACCAAGATGGTGTACTACCCCAAAAATTTCACTGCCCCCTGAAAATGTTCTAGGGTGGCCAATGTGTTATTCCTTTATTGAAATTACAAAAGCTTTGAGTAACGTGGTGACAGCATGAACATAAAACATGATTGCACAAAGAGTTTCATAAAGCGCTTTACACTACAGTGTATCAGCCATCCATTCACACACACATTCACACACTGGTGGTAGAACCAGCTTCCAGGAACTGAAAGCTGATGCACTGGATGTGAGAGGCCAATTGTAATGGATTTTTCTGTCCTTTTCATTATGGGTCTATGAAGATAACACAGCTGAGCTCGGCGGACACGACGAATCAAAAACGTCTGCTTGATAGTCTTGTGAACTCACCTTTTTCTCTGGAAGGAACCTGCAGCTAGAAGCAATATTAGATGTGAATTCTGATCTCATCATAAAACGAATGGCTGCTGGGAGAAAGTTGTGCCTGACATCAAAACAGCTTTTGTGTTGCACATTAACAAAATAAATTATCATTCAGGGTGTGTCCTAACTACAGGGGGATCACTCTCCGGAGCCTCCCTCATAAGGTCTATTCGAGGGTTCTGGAGAGGAAGGGCCACCGGATTGTCAAACCTTGGATTCAGAAGGAGCAATGTGGTTTTCTTTGTGGCTGCAGAACACTAGAACAGGTTTCTATACACATTTTGCAGGGTCCTGGATGGTGGAGACATGTGTTTTATGGACAAGTAGAAGGGTTTTGTACCTCGAAGAGCCTTGTGGGGGGTTACTCTGGGAGTATGGGGTACCAGGACCCTTGATATGGGCTGTTAGGTCCCAGCCAGAGCTTGGTTCCTATTGTGGCCCAAGTTGGGCTCGTTTCCAGTGAGAGCTGGACTCCTCCAAGGCTGCCCTTTGTCAACCTTTCTGTTCGTAACTTTTGTGGACAAGATTTCTAGACAAAGCCAATGTGTTGAGTAGGAATGTACAATATATCGCAAATATATCGTTATTGTGATATTAGCATGTGCAATATGCATATCGCAAAGAACAGATAAATATTGTGATAAATGGTCAGCTCACATGTTTGCAGAGGTGGAAAGATTACACAAATTTCCTACTCAAGTACGAGTACCAGTACTTTGATAATTTTTTACTCAAGTACAAGTAAAAGTACTTGCCTAAATTTTTACTTAAGTAAAAGTAAAAAGTATCGTAAATAAAATGTACTCAAAGTAAAAGTTACTTAGTTACATTTTTGTGGGCGTAAAGATGGTTACATCAGAGCAAAACCACCACACTAGTTCACAACACGCTCGTGTGTGTGTACGCGCACGCACACACACACAGTTTGATGGAGGGATTTCTGTCAGTGAGAATAGGACGTGCACATTGCTACTCAATTACAGTAACTTGAGTAAATGTAATTCGTTACTTTCCACCTCTGCATGTTTGCTACACATAATGCATTCTGTCAATCAAACG
The DNA here is from genome assembly GCF_043380555.1 of Nothobranchius furzeri. Classification (NCBI taxonomy): domain Eukaryota; kingdom Metazoa; phylum Chordata; class Actinopteri; order Cyprinodontiformes; family Nothobranchiidae; genus Nothobranchius; species Nothobranchius furzeri. The sequence goes on from NC_091743.1 coordinate 74,830,381, forward strand.
GAAGCATGATTTTTTTTTAACAAATCAAATAGAGTTCTTCACCCATTTGGCCAATTGAATGGGTTCTCATAGGTTAGATGCCCGCCTCCAAGGCGGATGGCACTTAATTTTGATGGTTAGCAAACACCTGAGTTAGCTTTGTTCTGCTCTTTCTGCTGATTCTGCTTTTCCCAGGATCCACTGGTTGCCTTTTCTTGTTCATTTTATTTTTCCCTTTCCTCACATATTTTACTTATTTCATTTTGATGATTTTTTGGTCATTTTTTGAGTTAAGTTTTAATTTTATCGCAAGTAATATCGTCATCGCAATATTATGTTTATTTATTTTTATTTACTTGGCAGATGCTTTTATCCAAAGGGACTTACAATTTATAACCTATAGGGCATGTTGTGATCTGTGGGGGAAACCGGAGTACCCGGAGGAAACCCACGCATGCATTGGGAGAACACTCAACTCCACGCAGAAAGGCCGCAGCCGAGTTTCGAACCTACGACCTTCGTGCTGCAAGGCAACAGTGCTAACCACTGCACCACCATGCAGCCCAATATTAATCACTGTTATAGCATATCGCAGGTTTTCCTAATATCGTGCAGCCCTAGTGTTGAGGGTATCCTGAGGATCAGGTCTCTAGCCTAAAAATCTAGACACACTAGCAGAAGCAAAATAATGTAGCTCTACATTTTGGTCTAGCCACGCTCCACTGGAACTGGTGGTGTGCCAATCACAGTGCTCTACCGGTTTTGTGGGCGGGATGTTATTGCGACTGAGCGAACCTAAGGTGGCGGCTTGTTTAAAACAGCTCTGGCATCAAATTTGGACTATTTAAACTTGAGCTTTTCTTTTAGTCAAAAGCAGATGTGGTACTTGAATTTATTTACAAAATTGATGTATTGTGCGTCTTCTTTGACGATGGATGGCAGACTGCCCCGTTGACAGACATTCGTCGTGCTGGGTATGTCATGTCGTTTGCTGTCCAATTGCATGCCGAGACAACCATAGATCCCACCCCATGACTGAGATTCATCAATGAGTCGTGTCCAGACTATACTTTCACACTTATAGGATAACTTGCCAGGCTATCAGGTATCTCCTTTTGCAGATGATGTGGTCCTGTTGGCTTCATTAGACCATGATCTCCAACTTTTGCTGGAGGGGTTTGCAACCAAGTGTGAAATGAACGGAATGATGGTCAGCACATCCAAATCTGAGACCATGGTCATGGGTTGGAAAAAGGTAGAATGCTTTCTTTGTGTCAGTGACGAGGTCCTGCCTCAATTGGGGAAATTTCTGTCATCATAAAGAGAGAGCTGACTTGTAAGACGAAGCTCTATTTGCTAGTCAATCTACTATCATCCAACCCTCATCTACGGCCACGAGTTTTGGGTAGCGACTGAAAGAACGAGATTGCGGATACAAACGGACGATAAGAGTTTTCTCCGCAGGGTCGCTGGGCTCTCCCTCAGAGATAGGGTGAGAAGCTCGCTCATCCAGGGGGGACTCGGTAAGGATTGTAAATAAACAAGATACCACGATTCACTTACTTGGTGAAAAAAGTGACATTGTTTATTTGTTAAAATATATTTTAGCACATTGAAAAACAGTATAACACACATGTAAAACTATGCAAAAAAAACTACTGACTTGAATACAAGAAAACTTTAATAACAGAGTTTCCAATACTAAATAAATCACCAGTAAATCACCAGATTAACCAGGAAGCTTGTACTGTGGGTGAAACCTGATTTGTCATGAAATTAGCCTCGAAGTTGGGCTTCATGGAAAGCAGGCGTGTCTGAAGTGCAGCCCAGGGACCATTTCTGGCCCACAGTGATTTTGGGCTGCCAGCAGTTGCTTAGCTAAAATTATGAATTTGGTCTCTCCAACAGGTTGTTTTTGTAGAGAGATACTGTTTAATATTTGTATGTTCTAATTTTTACTACTGACTTTAAAGCTGCTTTCACACAGGGAAAAAAATCATAAAGTCACTCTTGCATATTTTAAATAAAATTTAATTCCAGGTTTGTGGCCTGCAAGGACTGTTGATTTAAATTTTGTCTTGAAACACCTCTTTTCATGGCCAAAATGAATTTTCTATTAAGTCATCTGATCACTCTTCAAAACACGGAGGCTACAAAATTAGAGACAATAAAAAACCGTTTGGCTCACAGCTGTTATTTTTGGATCCATTTGCTTTCCATCACAGCTTTGCTGCCTGGATTTCTGCCCTTTTCTTAGTTAAATCTCAGTTTGTTTGCTAGTAAAGTTCTCCTCTGAGTCTCTGCCATGAATCTACACCACTAGTTTCAGGAAGAAGCATCAGACACAAATGAAAATCCATGTCTTCATCACAGGAAACTCAGCAGCTTCACTATCTTTATATATCTAAGAGCTAAATCAGTGTTATAGTTTTGGGTGTGAAACTTCAATAGCAGTTTGCAGTAGCGACTGTCAAGAACTATAAATAATTATGAAAACCATAAAATAAACTTCAGAGCATTATGACATTTTGTTTGAAGTGAAAAACACAAAGGCAGCGGTGACTGCTGATGGTTTGAAGAAAACAACATCAGATGAGTGAAGAATTGATTCATAAAGTCTTTAGAATTTCTCACGTTTCTCCATCAGAAGATGATTGGATGGTTTTTGGCAGAATGAACCAACTCATCGCTGAATGAGGCATCGGAGGATTTGATCAAGTGTGATTTCGAGTTTCTGCGCCGTAGTCTGATTCTCCCTCTGTGAATAGCACCACCCTGCAGCTAAAGTCAATGAGGCAGATGGAGCAGCAGGTGGACTGTGTGTGTTTGCACTTTCTACCCTTGGGTCGTAAAGAGAGGGATTGATAAGTTTCTGTTCGATGAGACGTGTGTTTGGGTGTTTGTCACCACGCAAACTTTGCACCTCTCCTTTTAATCAGAGTTCTGGGTCACACACTCTTTCACTGTGATGTTAAAAAGTAAAACTTTTAATATTCAAGTTAAACAGCTAAAAACACAGTTGTCATATCAAGGGATGATTTAGAGTAACAAAGTAAGCCAGCATGCACATTTCATGGGAAGAAAATTGGAAGCCAGTTAAAACCTGTACAAAGAGAGTGCAGATATAACCCAGCAGGGAGTTGAACCCAAGACCTTCCTGCTGAAAACAAGGTTTTGTTTTTGAAATAATTTAGGATTTAAAGAAGTTTTAAATTTCCGATTAAACATTTCTACCCCTTCATCATTTTTCTAGTAATAATCTTTGACATTTATCCAAAATCAGGTCATTTATCTGGTAAACGGTTCTTAGAGTTCAAGCAACAGATGCATTTTAAAAGGCTGTTTAATGTGAACGCTCACAGCTTTTAAAATGGCTCAACAGCATCCTCTAGTGGATTTGACCAGACTCTACATCAGGTGGCTCAGATAACTGTGTGTTTCTCATTTAGGTGTCTTAAAGACTAATTTGTATGTATGTTAGTGTTCATTTGGAAGCTTAAAGGTTTAATTTATAGTGAAATATCACTTTTTAACGTTATATTTTGCCCTTTTTTCAGATGTCAACATGGCAGGAGAACCAAAACCAAACAGACCCAAAGGCCTGAAGAGATCAGCTGCGTCCCTTTACAGGTGTGTGGTTCTGATGGGTCCACTGAGCTCAGTATTTTAAAAAATACCAGTTAATGTTCAATATTCTGCACATTTTCAGAGATTTTAATGTCTTTTGACAGGTTTTGTGTCGTATATTTGTTCTCACTAGCTACCGTAGCACATACAGTAGTAAAGCCGGGTTTGTGTTGCATTCTAACATGGAGGAGGGCACACAAACATCAGTCGCTGCTAGCTAGATGGTGTTTTCATCTAGTTGAAGAGATGAACACTCAACCTTCAAACTTCTGTTAGCCCCGCCCTCAGACTGTCTGACCAAGCGACAGACTCAAACCTTCTCACCTAGTTTGTAATGTTGGAAAGTAACCAAACCAGAGGGAAAAACTATTATACTGTAACAGGTTTGTTTATTTGTGGCCTAGTGGTAGAGCATCCGCCCTGGGACTGGGAGATCTGTAATGGGTATAACCTGAAGACCCGCAAATTCAGCCAGAACACAGCAGTAAAACGTTAAAGGTTTTTTTATTTTAAATGTGGGAGAATCAGGGAATTGCAGACCATTCTGCTGATAGGAAAACAGGGAGAGGGGGCGGGACTGTCTCGGTGCCAGCTATGGGAGCTCCTCTTCGGTCTGTGGATTCAACTCATCTCCTCAAAACGACAGACAATTAGTACAGCCCACAGAAGTTCAAGTATCAAAAAATCCTATGTCAGAGTGAGGTACAGGCAAGGTCATACACAAGCAGGCAGAAGTCAGCAATACTTATCAGGGGTTGAGCAGGGATCAGTAGTCAAGTTCAGAGGCAAGGCCGGGGTCCAGATGACAGACGGGCGAGAGAATCCGTGAGGGGCACGGCAGGCAGAATCCGTGGACAGAAAACGTGGTCAAAAGTCAAAAGGCTTGGTTGAAACTACCGCTGGAGTCTCTACTGGCACAAGACTGTCGATAATCTGGCAAGGAGACAGAGCCTGAGCTTTGCTTAAAGGAGGAGCGCACAGGTGAAGCAGGAGACCATCAGGCAGGGCTCAGGGGAACTGGGTGAAGCTGATTAACAAGAGGACTGGCAGAAAGGAAAAAACAAACATGACAGGCATGGCAGAACAAGATGGAATCATTACAAGATCGAGGTTCAAATCCTGATTGGGTCGTACCAAAGACTTTAAAATGGGACCCAGCGTCTCCCTGCTTGACACTCAGCTTTAAGGGGTTGGATTGGTGGGTTAAACCACCAAATAGTTCCCAACCACAGCCACTGCTGCAGCTCACTCCTCCCCACGGGGATGGGTCAGATGTGGAGAGGAATTTCACCAGTGTGTGATGACTTTAACTTAGTTTTGTTGTGGTTGTTTTTCCTAGTGGATACGAGTTTGACTACGATTACTACAGAGAAGACTTCTATGACAGGTAAGCTAGAAGCAGTAATAACATTTGACGTTGTTCAGTCTGATTTTTACTATTTAGCTATAATAATAATTATAATAGATGTGTTTTAAAGCACTCAATTCAAATTAATACAATTCCCAATAGTAATGTGCAATTTTAATGTCACCTTTAAAAGATAAAATGATCATTTTATTCTCATTTTATTCTTTTTAGCCTTCCGTATGTCTCTGATCTTACTTCCTTCTGTTTTCTGTCTAAACAAACTTTGATTCCTTTTCCTTCCGTACTCCTCACCCCTCCCTGAACTCTGATTAGGTTGTTTGAGTTTCGTAGCAGAGTGTCTCCAGTGCCTCGAGTGGTTCCAGTCAAACGCCCACGAGTGGCGGTTCCCCTGGTCCGGCGGGTCAAACCTCTGCCAGTCAAAGCATGCAATGCCTCCATCCTCCCAGCCACCAACGGCACCAAAAAGAGATGCAAGTTCTTTCCTTTTCAAACTTCTTCTCTCTTCTTTATGTTAGAAATAATACAGTTGGCTCTGAATATCGATAACGCAGGTGGACAGGTAGAACCGGGGTTTAAAAAGGGGGATGACGGAGTGTGTACCAACTATCGGTGGATCTTACCAGGCAGTCACACTTCCGAGCAATTCACAGCTGAGTACGCAGCAGTCTGGATGAAATGCAGCTCATCCGAGCCTGAGGTTAAGTTTCAGGGCGGGGAGTGAGTTTCAGTCTGTTGTGGTAGGAGAAAGCTCAGCCAAAAGTGAGAAGCTGTCCATGTACATTCCAACCTTCACTTGTGTCCATTAGACCTGGATCTTCACCAGAAGGGTCGTAGATCCCATGGCTGACATGAGCTTCTTCTGTACGTTCTGATTTGAGCGTAATTAGACATATAATATTCTAACAATTTACATTGATCCTAATAATATATGTAATAGTAACTTTGTTTTTTCTTAGGTGAACCAAAGTCCTATTTGTCTTGTTTCCTCTTTTCTCTCTCTAAGCTTCCCGACCTCCTTCATCTGTCTTCTACGTTGTGTGCTTACACGTCAGCGAAGGGTTCAGACATCAGGGCCTCTGTTGTCACTCTATTTCTATATTTTTGCTCATTAAACATTCAGATCAAACTGTGTTCACGTTCTTGGATGTGAAGAAATATGTCAGCGCCCCGTCAATCGTTCCACGTCTGACTTTGACCTTTTCATCCATAGTGGGTATTGTTTTGTTGTTTGTTTTCTTTTCATCTTCCTGCTGAGTCGTGATGAATTTCATTCACCGGGGATCATGGAGCGGTTAGCCCGTCTCACACTTTGTTTGGTTTTTGATCTTCTCATTCAAGCTGCATTTCAAATGGTTTTCAATTGAACGGTGGGGTGGGAATAGAGCACAACATTGTGTCTTCAATAATCTTAAAAAAGAAAAAAAGAAAACACCAAAATAGCATCCAATCTGCATGATTTTTTTATTCACCTTTTGCCCCTTATTACACTCTGCAAAGCAGTTATATAATAATTATAATTATAATAATTATTATTGATAACTGCCAAATCTGAATAAAACTGAAAGAGCCAGAGTTATTTGGTTTTTTTTAATTCAAGAATAACCAATAAAAACCAAAATGAATGAAAAATGTATGTTTATTGCTGTGGTACTCTGATTATTGTGAACATTTTTTTCTCTCATCTCCTCTTCAGCTGCAGGAAAAGGCACGGAGCTGCAGGCCATCAAGTCAGAGTTGACTCAGATCAAAACCAACATCGAGGCTCTGCTAGGCCGACTGGACCAGATCACAGAAGAGCCTCACATTGCCACCACGGGTAAAGAGAATAGATGACAAAGGAAACACGTTCCTCACTCATCATTACTGACACGCATCAGGGTAAAGGGCAGCTTTCAGACCTCTGAAGATTTCCCTGATCTTACATGTAATATGGCACCAAAACAGTTAAATTGAGCCTTGTTGTTCCTGAGTCATTTTCAGTCAGATCTGTTGAAAAGCAGCCCGGGGTTCAGGCGGTAAAACATAATTTTTTGCAAAAAAAATTATAATAATTTAAAGGTTGAATATGAATTCATTTGATAAAAAGGTATATATTCTATTAAAAATACCTTTGTGGGGTGTTTAGCGGTGTGCTGAATGAAGGTACAGTAAAAAGCTTTACAACTTTACTTTAAAAGCTATGTTTTAATTTTAAATAATCTATGATTATTTTTGACGGACACAACACTGGATTTATGTTTACATCAACTAGCCAGTAGAGGGCACTGTTGCATTAAAAAGTCTGCTCGGCACAGCGAGGCTAGCACAGTGGAAAATGGCGACATGGTGCGGGTCACTTCATGTACCGGCAGTGAACCTGGTTTTGCGACAGACGGAAACCTTTTTCTATTGTTGCAACTACAACCTCCACACACTAGATGTCGCTTTGGTGTGCCATATTCCACCTTTAAGTCACAAGATAAATGTAAAAAATAGAAAAACGAACTAAAAACTTATAAGAAGAAGAAATGATAGAAATTTAAAAACAATGATCTAAGTATGATTATTTACAAAATTATTTTCTATTGAAACAAGATTTTAATTGGGTTTTATTGGCATTAACCTTCTTTATAACATTATATCAGACATTTGCTGCACAAAGCAATGATTGTTGTTCCTGACAGGTGGCACCAGATACTTGTTTCTTGGGGGAGTCTGAACCGTAAATGGAAACTGTATTGTGTGTGTGTGTGTGTGTGTGTGTGTGCGTGCGTGCGTGCGTGCGTGCGTGCGTGCGGGTGGGTATGTGTGTGTGTGTGTGTGTGTGTGTGTGTGTGTGTGTGTGTGTGTGTGTGTGTGTGTGTGTGTGTGTGTGTGTGTGTGTGCGTGTCATTAGTTACGAGACCACAGGACCAACTGTAGCATGTTTTATACCTAACTTCACTATTTTACGTGTTACATGTGATTACTGTAACCAAAGAGTTTTCTGTGTTACGTCCATGTTGAACAAGGGGTTGAGGGAGTAAAATGAATAATTTTCTAACATGCCAAAAAATAAAAATGTTCATGTCATGTTATTTAAAGGTTGCAGTTTTCAGATTTTTCCCCCATAATAGAGAATCTATTTACAACTAGCTGAATAAATGATTGAAGACACATTTTAGATTTAGATAATGAGACAAAAGTTATTTTAGATTTGGATTATTAAAATTAAGGTTTTATTCTGATAAATCCTGATGTGACAGCTGAGCGACATAAAATCATGAAAAAACTGAAAGCCTCCATGATGCGAAAGCAGAAAGATCATGGAAATGTCACATTTTACTTAATAGAAATACTGACAGCAGAACTGTTACCGCACTGACCGTTTTAAATGAGCCTGATCACTTTGGCCCACTCCCAATACTTGCGCTTCCACCCTGTAGCTCCCTTAAACTGAGGCTGTCCTTAGTGCCAAGGAACCTTGCCTTGATGTCTTGGCCCCACCCCGATTGCCTAGGAGATATGTCATTGGGAGCTTTCAAGGCACGATCCAATGTTCACGTTCTACCGAGGCGTGTGTAAATCAGTTTTGTTAGCCATTTTGCTAGCTGAGCAAGGATACACAGGAGGTGTCTTGTAGCCTAGCCTTGGTCGAGGCATTTTCAAAAAGACGGCGGATCAGAAGCTGGCAGCTACTTCGGGGACAAGTTTCAAGTTTAAAAGTAAGTCAGCTAATTTAAAATGTTTTTTTTAATCCAAAGAAGTTATCTATTGTTGGTTAGTTGCTTAGTAGTTGCAGCTTCGGTGGCTAGCGAGTAGTAGCTCGCTTATATTTTTAATTTAATGAACATATACACAATTTAAAAAATAAAAGGCTCATTATATATTTATATTGAAACTAATACACATAAAATATAACGTTATCTCCCATGTCACATGACGATACGTTACCGCTGTGGAAGCCGCGGTCACGTGGCGCAAGTCTGATCCATTTAACCGTTTTCTTTGACCAAGGAAGGACAGTGTCCTCGTAAGTAAGGCGCCTGGCCCCGCAAGCAACACATTCTCACACCCAAGGCGTCAAAATATGACACGTGTGACCAAGCGTCAATATATGGCGATTTGGGACGCCCCAGCGCGTCAGGAGACGACGTTCAGGGACAAACAGCTGATGCAGCGTCCCAGAGCGTCGGTATCTGACGCCAGTGTTGAGACGGACATTAGAACTACTTGTGAACTACTTAACCTTCCCCTCACCCCAATCCTAACCTTAAGGTCACGGTTTATGGACCTTAAGGTTAGGATTGGGGTGAGGGGAAGGTTAAATAGTCGAATAATGTCCGTGTGACCGCACGCGTCAAACAGTGACGCCGGCAGAGCCACGTGAACCAGCGTGTCCCTGATCGTCATCTCCTGACGTGCTGGGGTATCCCGAATAGTCATATATTGACACTTGGTCACACGCGTCATATTTTGACGCCTTGGGTGTGAGAATGTGTGGTCGCAAGACATTGCCTCGCAAGGCCAGGCGCCTTGACATTGAGAAACACCCTGTGTGTTCCTGGCCAGGGTTGCGAGTGCATAGGTTGTACCAATTTTCAATTACAGGAGGTGACCATGCCCCTTTTGCGCCCTTGATTTGCACTTCTTTCAAGTCCACATTGGGGCGGGGCCAAGACCCATACTTGAGAATTGAGAAACTCTGCACCCTTGCACCACTGGACGGGAACAAGGTGTCATTGAGGGGTGCAAGTGTGAAAGTGCAAGGATTGGGAATGGGCCTGAGTCCAAAAAAGAAGGAAATATTTACTTAGAGCAGATTTTTTATTTATTTATTTATTTATTTATTTGTCTGTTAATCAGAACATAAAAGGTGAGTTTTTGGTTAATACCATTATGAGGTCAATTACCTGCTTTAGACTGAATTACTAGCATATGCTAACATATCTGGATCTGGAAAAAATCATTCATGCCTTTGTGTCATCACGCTTAGACTACTGTAACGCTCTTTTTACTGGTCTCAGCAAAACCTCCGTCTCACGCCTTCAAGCCATCCAAAATGCAGCAGCCAGACTCCTAACCAAATCCAGCAGACGAGCTCACATCACCCCAGTTTTACAGTCCCTCCACTGGCTCCCGGTAGAATATAGAATTCAGTTTAAAGTTTTAGTCCTGACCTATAGAGCTCTTAACAACCAGGCTCCAAGCTACCTATCTGAGCTTTTATCCCCACACATCACCTCTCAGAACCTTAGATCCACATCTGAAAACCTCCTGGCTGTTCCTCGAACCAGACTGAAAACCAAAGGGGACAGGGCCTTTCAGACTATTGCACCCAGACTTTGGAACAGTCTACCTTCAAATCTCCGTCTTTCTAACACTGTAGAGGTCTTTAAAAATCATCTAAAAACTCACCTTTTCATCCAGGCGTTCCCTCTCTAAATGTTTCAAAATGATGGCTTTGTTCGGGTTCACACCTTCACTTTGTTTATACTCATGATTTAATTTTCTACTTTATCACTGCTATTGTTTTTTGGATGTTTTTATTGGTTAGAGGTATTTGCCCTAATCTTTATCATGTTGTACAGCGCTTTGTGATTTATATCTGTGAAAGGCGCTCTATAAATAAACTTTTACTTACTTACTTACTTACTTACATATGTTAGCTAATTATTAATTACAACTTTTTTCTTTTAGATATCTTAGCATAAAATAATAGTTTGGTTTAATTGTTTAGCAACAAACTGGTTTAAAAATAGTTACAAATTTCAAATAATCAAATATGTTTCTTATTTAATTGTAAATAAATTAGGTTTTTGTCATATCAGAAAAATATAATCTGTTAAAACCCTATTGTTGCTGCATCCATTTGTGAATGTATTAATGTCACATAATGCCACAAACTCCTGTAAAAACATTTGCCATAATTGTTGGTGTGAAGCATTCTGATCACATTTGAATGTGTGTCTGTGTGTGTTTGTGCAGATTTGATCAAAGCGGAAGAGTGTCAGAGTGAGGAGGCGTGGCAGGAAGGGGAGGAGTCCGGTTCTGAGCTGGAGGATGAAGAGGAGCAGAGACCGAATAGTGAAGTGGAAGAGGAGGAAGAGGAGGAGGGAGAACACAGACATGATGATGCTCACAACCACATGGTGTGTGTTTACCGCCAGTGGGAAAAATTAGTAAAAAAAACTAATCCCAGATTAATAAATTTTACCGGAGATTAAGGGTTGAAATCAAGGGAAAACATTTTGTTGATTCTGTTTTTCTTGCTGTGTTGTTTTGTTCAGGAGAGCAGTCGTCTTTCGCCAGATATGGATTCTGTTCATGCATGAGAGGTGAGTCTGTGTAAAACCCGTCTTGCACCAAAAAAAAAATTAATAAATTGCTGAATATTTAAAAACAATCAAGCAGAACTAGCAGAGAAATGTGTCTTTCTGTTGTTCTGAACAGATGAAAATGTTCTTTTAAAATGCTTTTACAGAAAAGCTCCTGAAACCAGAAGAATATTTTGAAATGTAAAAGGATTAGTCTGTAAAAAATGCTGTGATGATAAAAACAGTGAACTCTAAAGTTGCTTTGCAGTTTCCCAGTCTTGGCTGCTGCTCTGATGTTTCTGTCCCGAGGCCGAGCTCTAGCTACTGAAACGTTGCTCGTGCCCTCACACGGTTGACTACCAGATGGTCCAGAGCCAGCGTCTCACTTAGCTGCAGCTGTTTGCTGTGAAAACGTAAACAACATGCACGTCTTAGTTTCTAAAACGTCTTAAAATGCTTGCAGGGGTTTTTAGTTTCAGTTACAGGGAAGACAGATTTCCTCTGCAAAGAGACACAGGACCCTCTTTAACCAGTCTGAATCCCTCCTCACTATCGTTTCTGAAACATTTTTACTTTTTAATCCAGATAAAACAAAATTTTTGTTCGTGGCTCAAAAATCTGAAATCACAAGCCATTTTGAGCTAGGAATGTGCCTAAGCCAAGTTAAAAAACTAATCTAACAGGTCTAATTAGTGTCAGTCTGCTGCAGAAGCAGAAATGTAGAACAAAAATAGCTTTTGATCATTTAAATATAAATAATTTTCTGGTTCATGATCATAAAAGGGACCTATTTTGCAAAACTCAGAATTTGCATTCTTTGCTGTCATAAGTCTACTGCCTCTATAAACACCCCAAATGAGGAAAAATAACACATACCTCTGTCAGTGTTTAGTTTTAGTTTTATGTGCCTATAAAACATCTGTTTGTAAAAATTCCTAGTTTGTGACATCACAAACGGGGGAAAGTGGTAGAGGAGCTGCAGCTGTACTCCAGCTCCTCCCAGAGCTAGGAGCTTCTCAGCTTATAGCAGCCTGAGTGGGCAGTTTGTGTGTGTGTGTGTGTGAGTGTGTGTGTGTGGGGGGTGGGGGGGGGTCATGACCAGCTCCAGCTTGCTTTTTTAATTGAAAGAGTCCTGAAATGACTCATTCTAGAATGTACTGAAAATGCCATGAATAAAACTGCTAAAATCATTCACATTTTGTAATTTTATATCTAAATTTATTTATTTCATGGCAGCAGCTGCAGCCTTTTATCAAATTTGAGATTTGGTAACACTTTACAATAGGGCCTGCACGACTTTATTTTTTTAAAAGTCGACAGTCAAGTAATGAAAGTCGAGTTGACTTCGACTAGTCGTTGATTACGTCATACGCCGGAAGCGGCGGGGGGGGGGGGGGGGGGGGGGTTCGGTAGGTTCGCTGGAGTTTTTGACAATTTAAATTGCGCCCACATTTTCTAAGTTAACGCATCTCTTTTAACAATGGTAGTTTCTGCTTCCTACTTCAGTCCTCTCCCCCCTCCCCCTGCGCAGCAGCCGCAAACTCACTGATGCGCCTGCAGCCTTTCCTGCTGCTCTAAACATTAAAATAATTATTTCATTTTCTGTTCCTCACTTCTGATTACCTTCAGTGGTGTCTGTTTGTTGCAACCACCAGGTACAAAAACTAACTTGTTTTTATTTGACTATTTTTCTGTCCTTTCTGTTTATTATCTTCCTGCATCTCCTCTCAATCCTAAAGAGAAACTGCTACCTGGGTTCAAATATATTCACCTTATGAGTTACCTTTGAACTGCAGTTCTAAAAGATCTACCGACCGCAAAAACAGCGGAGTGCCGCTGCTTGCCGGCCGACTACAACGGGACCGTTTTTGCTGCGGAGTTTATGCCGGAGCGGAGCGGAGATAGTGGAATCTTGGGGGTGCGTCACCGGAGGACAACAGGTGATGCGCCTCGCTCCGCAGCAGCGAAATGCATCAGGCACAAATAACAGACAGAAAACATGAAAGGAAATGAGCCGACATGAACGATCGCGTGTTTAATTTGTTTTTGAGGTGGTGACACCTGATTTGGCGGTGCTCAGGACGCAATGTCTGGAGCGCACGTCAGTGATCAGAGCTTTGCATGCGCAAACTGGTTAAGATTAGGATGGGGGTGAGGGGAAGGTTAAATTGCAAGAGGGAAAAGGTCACAGTTTGGTTAAATGTCTGTTTTACCGCCGGTGTCAGTACCGCACAGCGCGTCGCCTCCGCCTCGATCCAGACGTGCAGGGGCTCGTCACCTGCTGTCTTTTCCGAGGACTGCATCTTGTCAGTCATTATCACGTGACAGCGACTAGTTGATGACAGGCATAAAAAGTCACTACAGAGCCGTGAAGTCGACTAGTCGACTATTTCGTACAACCCCTACTTTACAAAAAGGGCCTCTTTATTAAGGTTACTTCAGGCATTATTAAAGGGGCATTATGGAAGTTTGACAGCCAAAACATGTATAGAAATAATAAATTTCTTCTTCATACATTCTCCTGCAATGTCCTGGTCCTGTAGAATGAGCCCTGGCATTTTTACTGTGATTGCCTGTTTTTCTGTAAAATCACAGAAAAAGAGAGCTGCTCGGGTCGAGCAGGCTGCTTCATGCGGGTTCACGCTCAGGCATAGCCCGTAGCATTTGCTATCAGTAGCTTTAGCAGCAGAGAGAGAGGCAGTGCCACTTTGACGCTGTTCCTAACGCCTAGTGACAAAGCTAGCTACATTTCTGAGGACCCTTAGCTACTTTCTGTAGAACTTTCTTCTAGATATTTCCTGCAAATTAGCAACAAAATAGCTCCGAACCGTTCTTTGAACGTTGTTTCAGCTGTCATCAAGGATACAAATGTTACAGATACAAAGGACATCACTGGTGCTTTAGCTCACTTAGTAAGACGTTGGACTCTCCTGCAGAAGACCTGGGTTTGATTCTGGATGTGAACATAGTTTATTCAGAGTTTCTTTTTTACATTAATGGTATATATTTTTTTTACAGTAAGATGCCCAAATTTTTATTTGAGACTCGCCGAACGACATTGAATTCACAGATAAAAAAGATGTGGGTTTCAACTTTTCAATTTTGGAACAATTTTTCAAGCAAGGGAAGGGAATGATCTGAGCATGCAGGAGGACTGACCCATCATAAACCTTTGTCGGCTGTGCTGAAGAGAAAGGTACAGAACCAAATTATTTAATTAATTAGCTGCGCGTTCTCCTGTCCTCTGTCCTCCGGGCCACACACACACACACACACACACACACACACACACACACACACACACACACACACACAAGGGAATGTCTCAGCTGTTATTTTTGTTAAGGAGTGTGCACGTACAGCATGCACGCCTCATGCACTAGCCTCCTATTGAAGCTGCCGTTATGCTTTTGGCCTGAGGGGGCAATCGCGAGCATAAAAATTCAAAACTCCAAAATGTCCCTTTAAGCATTAATAAAAAAACTATCCCTTAAATAATGTTAACTATTAAGTTACAGAGGGCCAGGAGGGGGTGTCTGCTTAGAAATGCATCAGCAGTTGATGTTGGAATGAAACTCACTCCAGTAGCTCAGATTACATGTCTGACCTATAAATGTATTTGTTAGAGAATAATACTCTATTAAATTTTTTGTAAAAGTAAAAACAAAAATCTGTTGACTAAAACCTAGGTTTTTTTTTAAGAAACTCTAGTGTTCCAGCTGCACCCCTTTCAGCTTTTTGTCCATCTCAGTGTCCAAAAAAGTCATGAAACACAACTTCTCCGTCTCCCGGCCAGTTTATAAGTCCTGTTGTGTTATCGGTCCTCCTAAAATGGCAAAATGAGAACTGATGCTAGGCAGCAAGAGTCAGGCCAAGTTTAAAATGGCCTTGGGCCAGATGATCACATGTGAGACATAAAACTTCTTTTATGAGCAGGTCTCTGTTGTTAGGATTGATCCAGACAGCTCCACCACTCTTCATCTCTTTAATGTTTTAAAGGAGCAAATTAAACAGAAATCAGTGTGGACTTCTTCCAATCTATAAAACTCATTTGTTTTTCTTTCTTTGTCATCTGAAGCTTTTATTGGCGATAAAAATCAGTGAGAACCAGACTCACTCCTACAGGAACAGATTTACTAGGCAGGTTGGGGATTGAAGCTGTGCTTAAGTGGCGATCAGCTAACCTGGATGTGGAGGACATTGTGGCTACTTTAGTCTTAACCTCATAGCAGAAGTTACCTGTGGAAACATCGTTGAAAGCTCTGAATGACTCAGTCAGTCATAAATGAACATAAAAATCATGTGAAAATCTGAACAATGTTGATCTCGTTATAATACGGGAGGAAATTTGCAATTTGTGCAGCCTGTGGATAAAACACTACAATAATAACACACACCGCCATACGTGCTCACACACTCGTATACATAATCCCCTTCATGCCTACGTAAACAAACGTTTATCTGGAAAACGTTCAAGCTTAAGCTGGAGAAGGTGAGAAGTCTGGTTCTGATTTGATGCTGGTCTTTTCAGTTCCACTGTGAAAACACTGATTTATTGTTTCAGACAGTTCAGCTTTCGCTTATCAGTGGGAGAAGCAGATCGTAAGCATACCTCACTCATCCTTTAGGTTGAGAAACATGGCCGTTTTATAAGTTGTTTGATCTTTGTTTGACCGTAAAGGTCAAATTTGTTTTGGATTTGGGGAATAAGCTCACGGCCTGGGTGGTATCTTACCTGGGACAAAGCGAGAAATGTGCAGTTACTGCACAGGAAGCAGCAAAGCTTCAGCATAAGCGATTCCAACTCAGTTCACTCAGGCCCAAATTTACCAAACGATTGGATATCTATTGCAGGCGCAAAACAGCGTTGAGCGTAGTCTAAAGCGCTTTGGAGTCCTTACTCTGAGAGGCGCTATACAAGTGCAAGTCATTTATCATTTACAACAGTGGTTCCTAACCTGGGGGTCCCGACCCCCACAAGGGGGCGCCAAAGCCTCTCAGTGGGTCGCCAGGACCTCTCCACTTTAAGGGGTTAAAACTTCATTTATTACTTGTTTATAGCCCACATGTTGGTCAAATTTTTTTTCATGAGTGAAAAGTTTACTGATATTAAGACAGGAAATAATTAGTTCAGAAAAAGTAACACACTTTTAAGAACATTTTGCTCAGCTCACTGTTTTATTTTCAAGTGTCAAAAGGTCATTAAAGATAGGACTGGTTGATTAATCACAGCGTTTACAGTAAATAATCTAGTATTAACAGTAATATACACATTTAAGTACATTTTGCTCAGTGTATTTTTATGTGTCAAACGTTTATTGAAAGGAATGATTGATTTATCAGTGTTTACAAGAAACAATGTGTTCAGAAAATAAATACAAACTGTCAAGCACATTATGCTCTGTTTGGTTTTGTTTATGACTTTGTTCTGTACTGGAGCCTACTATTACTGTTATCTATTGAATCAAAGCATATTAAAATGTGCTTGAACAATTTTATCATTTCTTAACACTGTTTGTACTGGAAGAGAGAATGGGAGGGGGCCGTCAAAAGTTTTACTGGTAAAAAACGGGGTCCCTTGGGAAAAGGTTGGGAACCACTGATTTACAACACCCAGGGAAGTCACACTCAGTTTCAAGAATGGGGCGAGCTGACCGAGGTCCACTGCACCCACCCTAGACAAAATGCTTGGACCAAAAACTACAACCTCTGTCCTTTTATCATTAAAAAGAGGAAAGTTAGAGAACATCCATTGCCTAACCTCAACAAGACTATCTAAAAGAGACTGCAAAGCATGATTGTGGCCCTCTGTTTGGATAACAAAGATGTAAAATAAAAAGCGAGCTGCAGTTAAGTTTTGGATTTTTTTCAGATTCTTTATCTGATGAAACCTTTTTTGTATTTTTGTTGAACTTTTCCTTCCTGTGTGTTTTGGAGGCTGCAGAGGAAGAGAGTGAAGGAGAAGACAAAGAGCTGTGGACAGACAGAAGGAGGAAGGCCATCAAGCAGCAGGGGGCCACGGAAACACACGTTAACACAGAAAAACCTCTGAAAAACGCAGAGATCGGACTGACTTGACATGCTGTCCAAACCACTGGAAGACACTAAAACAGCAGGAAACTGCCAGAACATATCATTAACAGATGAGTTATATGTACAGACATAAAACAGCCGAGTTTTAAACAAAAAAGAAAGGCAGCAGTGGAGACAGACTCATCTGTGTCAGCCTCATGTGGAGAGACAGCAGGATTTTGACAACAGACACCTTAAACTGGTTTCACAAACATCAGCTAACATTCAGCAGCAGCAGCATTTGGGAGAGCAGGAGCTCCTCCACTTGTTTTTTGTTCTCCAGGACTGAAAACACAACTGACTAATGTTTAATG
Organism: Nothobranchius furzeri; assembly: GCF_043380555.1. Lineage (NCBI taxonomy): Eukaryota > Metazoa > Chordata > Actinopteri > Cyprinodontiformes > Nothobranchiidae > Nothobranchius > Nothobranchius furzeri. The sequence goes on from NC_091743.1 coordinate 74,848,017, forward strand.
ATCAGATCTTTTATTGATTGTGCTGCTTTAAAGCAGAGCTTTTAAATTCTGGTCTGCCTGTTTTAGTGGCCCCTCTGCTCCAACACATCTCATTCAATTATTGTATTACATTTCAGCTCTTCAGAAGCTGTTTAATCACCCACCAATTCAAACCAGGTGTGATGGTGCAGGAAAAAAATAGAAATCAGGTAGTGCCTCTAACCGATCAGGATTTAATGGCTCTGCTTTAGAAGAATTTTCATGTTGGTGTTAAATCCCAAAAGATGACACGTTGTGGGGCCTAAGATACAGTAATGTCTTGTTGTTTACATATTTGTTTATTTATTTGTATCCATTCCATGTTTGTGCTGCAAATGCAGTAACTGAAGTGCAGAAAAATGCACTACCTGGTGCACCGGAGCTTGTGTTCAAATAGAAGCTGAACGTTTGAAAATCAAAGTAAAACTAACAAAACTAGTAGAAAAGCCAACATTTATTTTAAAATATCCATCGTAATTTTATAAAGGCAGACTTGTAAAGGATGGTTTACTTTGAATCGGGGTTGTGTGGAGTAGGCTGTGGAGAGACGTCTGCATTGAAGGAAGAGTTTTATCTGGAGCAGATGACAGGTGCAGACCGGTGACATTAAAGCTCTTTGCTGGTGATTTGATGCACGATAATCAGTGACTACAGAGCACACACAGCATCTGATATTTTGGCCCATTCTTCCATGCAGATCATCTCTAGAATTGCCTCTGTCAGTGTGCCCCAGAGCAGCTGTGGCTACAAAGTAGCACATTGCCATCGATGTGTGAATGGATGAACAATGCAGTGTAGGGTAAAGCGCTTTGGAGTCTTCTGACTCTGAAAGGCGCTATACACGTTAAGGTCTTTTATCACCATTCATGTTTTGGGGCTTTTGCTGGGCAACAAGGGCATTCACAACGTGCCCACAACAGCGTCTTAGGCGAGTGAGTCGCTGTGTTGGCTATGGTAGTTCAGTGGTTAAGGCGTCCAACCTGGCGCTCTAACCACTGGACTACCAAGTCTGTTACATGACAACAGATGCCTAACACACCTATCCTGTGCTAGGTTACTATTCGCCATGATGAAAATTGGCTCATTTGTGGTTAGTTTTATTTTTAGGGTTGCACATTCAGCACAGCATTATTAGATATCAGTTGTATGTTTTTCTTTCAGACATGATGCAGAACTGTTCTACTGTGAAACCACTACTATTTTACATGCAGCTCAGCTCTGATAAGGGACTGTAGAGGTAGAGCTACAGTCAAGAGGGTTTTATGTTTATCCGATGGCCCCACTACAGGCTAGCAAATGTATCGCACCTTTCGTTTATGAACACACACCTCTAACCGGCCTACAGAGCTAAAACTCATAGTTTTGCAAATATTCTCACACTGTGCATTTTATTCATATAAAGTAAAAAAAATTCCCATCTCACCCTCTGCGGGTGGTCTCATCCTTCCAAGCTCGGGTCTTCTACTTGAGGCCTGCGAGCTTGAGGGTTTTGCTGTATCTTAGCTGTTCCTAGATCTGCACTTTTCTGGACTGAGATGTTGTTCCTGCGATCTGCTTCAGCCACTACTCCAGTCTGGGGGCTACTGCTCCGAGTGCCCCGATGACCACGAGCACCACCGATGTCTTCGCTCTCCAGGATTTCTCACATTCTTCTTTGAGACCCTGGTACTTCTCTGGTGTTTTGTGTTCCTTTTTCCTGATGTTGCATCACTTGGTATCGCCACATCAACCACAACAGCTGTTCTCTGTTGTTTGCCCACCACCACAATGTCCGGTTGGTTCTCTATCATCATTTTGTCAGTATGGATCTGGAAGTCCCACAGGAGCTTGGCTCTTTTGTTCTCTACCACCATAGGGGGTGTTACCCACTTTGATCTTAGGGCTTCCAGTCCATACTATGCACAGATGTTTCTACATGATGCCAGTCACTTGGTTATGGCGTTCCATGCATGCTTTCCTTGCCAGCATCTTACCACAGTTATGTGGTGGATTGTCTCAGGGGCCTCTTTGCATAGCCTACACCTTGGGTCTTGTGCGGTGTGGTAGATCTTAGCCAAGGTTTAAGTCACTCTCAAAGGTATGGTTACTGTCCTGCAGCAACATTTAAAAAAATTGCACCTTTGTTGATCTGTGATTGCAAAATACTTTTTTTATCCAAGTGTAGAAACGATCATGCATTTTTTTAGTTTTAAAGCTACTGTATTTAATCTTTTCATATTCTGTTTTTATTTTTATTCTTTTGAAAAGCATCACAGTAGCCTCAGAGTTCAAGCTCTGAATCAGCTTCTGTGTAAAGAATGCCTCCCATTTTGGGGGAGAGTTGCAAAAACTCCCTACAAAATAAACATAGTGGACCTGTCAGGTTCAGCAACTTGGCTAGTGGAGTTTGTATGTTCTCCATGTGTATGAATGCTATTTCTTCCCAGATGGAAAGCGTGCTTGTTAGGTTGATTGGATGGTTGTTTTGGTTCTATGACTCATGACCCTTGGCCTAGCAAGCCATCTCATACATGTAAACATATAGGATGGCCACGACCAATAGAAAGAGCTCACTCGTGGGGCAGAATCTTTGGTTGTCTTTTAAACTGTCTCAACACATTTGGACAGCACAAGGACCAATAAGAGCAACGAACAACGTGATATTTCCATCGCTATCAAAATCAGTCAACAGAGCAGTCTGCCAGACACCACTGAAGAAGTAAATATATCATTTTTGGAAATACATGGCCCAAGTACCTCTATCTGCTCATGTCTCAAAGAAAAGCCCAAATATAAATCGTTCAAAGTAGATGCTACAGCTGTTTCAAACTAGCGTTGTTTCTGAGCTGAAGACATTTTTCTCCACCACAGCCCTGGTGCCAAGTCCACCCAAAGAGTGCTGTGATTGGTTAAAATATTCATTTTTTTATCCAATGGTAGACCAGCGGAGGCTACAATTGACCTTCACAAAATCTTTTGCTGCTGCTATGCTTTGTCTGGATTTCTAGGCTTGACGACGTGCTGTTAGCTTGACTTGCCAATTAGATTTTCTTGTAAATAAAATTACTTTTCCATCTACTGTACCAACAACTCATAAATACTCCACACAACTCCAGTTAAAATAACAAATTACCCCTTTAAAATCCTGGCTTTGTGTTTTATTTTGCTTTATTTTTCTAAAGTATTTGATAATAAAAAATGTCTATACCTAGATTCCATTAAAGTTGAAAAAACATTTGTATTCGTAAGGAAATGGATGCACATTTATCAGGAAAAGAGGTTTTCTGTTATTTTGACCCCTTTTGAAAGTGTCCTGTTCTATAAAGTTCTTCAACAGTTTGTTTGTTTTACACAATTAAAAGTGCATTTGACTGTAAAATGTTCAAATCAATTGAAAAAATGTGTGGTTTTCCAATTGTAATCGTCTAATCTTTAAAAAGCTTTATTCAAAATTAAAAACAAATTTCATACGTAAATATTTTATTGTCCCTTCATTAAGCATAGTCCCTAAACATATATTTAATTTAAAAGTGACAATGTGTAGTTTTTACCATTAATCTGTGGAAATAGCTATCGAAATGTTGTTATTAATGAATTAAAAGATAATAATGTATAAATATTGGCAGATTCATAAAATATATTCATAAAAATGTGTTCTAAATGGGAGCGGGTCTAAGGGTGTGCCCGAATCCACGGAAGAGTACATTTTGAGGTCGATGACGTCCCCGCGCAGCAACGAGTACTGTCCGAATTCCAAGAATACTCATTCTCGCTTCCTCAAATGCGTCCTCGCTCCGCCCACATTTCGAGGATGGGTCTGTTGTCTCCTCACAGAACAAGGCTATCCCAGCATGCTTTGAGCGCCGGCTGTGGATTTTCAACAGGAAGAGAAAATGGGGAGAGCTACGAAGTTTTAAATGTAAGTTTGTTAAAAACTAGCCGTAGAAACCTAAAAAGCTTTAAGCGTTTCAGTTTATAGAAATTTTTCGTTTGTATATTTGTTTTTTAAATTCCATTTCAGGCAGAAATCAGCCAGAAAGTGTCTGTATCACGGGTCCCAGTTATTCTTGTGTGTGTGTGTGTGTGTGTGTGTGTGTGTGCGTGCGTGCGTGCGTGCGTGCGTGCGTGTGTGTGTGTCAAATTAAACTTGTCATTTGTTTTAAGGACAACAGAGCAAAGAAGCGTTTTTATTAAGCTTAGAGGTGAAGAGTGAAGCTGTTTACACACACAACCACAGAAGTTCTTCTGTGTTCTGCTGTGAAAAGTAGTTTTACATTCAGGGATTTGCACAGCTGAGACGTTTTAATGAAGTAAAAATTGTTTGTGTGAAGAATATAATTTTTATCATCTCATGTGGATAAATGTAAAAATGTGTTTATTGCCTTTTTGTCACCTGCGATCTGATTTTCTCTGTAGGACTGCAGGTGTCCAGGGTCAGGAGAGGCTTTACCTGGTGGTCCTCCTGGGAGAGAGGCATTCTACTGTCATCATGTTAATGTTATTTAGCTGTTTGATATTTGTACACATTTATTAAAGCAAATACGGATAACTCTTTCTGGTCATTGATTTTATCACCAGTTTTAGTATTACAGATGTTTTTGAACATGTTACATGAACAGAAAATGAAAATATGGTAAGGAGACAAGATTGTTTATAATACGTTACACTTATTTACAGATCAAAACATATATGGACCAGTTATGTACGGTTAAAGCAGGATTAACCTGAGTGACTCTTCCTGGATCATTTTTTTAAACTGAGTGAGCCGGAAGTCTTTATCAGTGCAGCTGGATCTGCTGCAGGAGGATCCAGACGTGGATGGAGGGCTGGAGCAGACCCGTGGCTGGATGTTTCTTGTCAGTCGCGTTTCATTGCACAATCAAAACACTGTTGGGCTTGTCTTGTTATATTATTATTATTATTATTATTATTATTGTTGTTGTTGTTGTTGTTGTTGTTTTTATTATTTATTTTTACTTTATCATTATCAGCATTAATATTTTTATATTAATGTTGTGGGAGAATTTTTTTTATTATTGTTTTTTTACTACTATTATTATTATATTTAATGTTGCAAATGATAATAATGATTATAACAATACCCTTATTATTATTATTATTATTATTATTTACTATAAGATTAATGTATGTGTTTAATTACTTATCTTATCTCATACACATGAAGGTGTCATGTTATAGCTACTCACACACTGGGACGTAATTTTGGGGGGGGACGGGTGGGACATGTCCCCCCCCCACTTTTTCAAAAGGCAGTTTTGGTCCCCTGCACTTTTTTCCGTCCAAAAACAATGTTACGCTCCATTAAATGGATTTGGTTGAGCACTAGGACCGAAACGGAAACCGGTTTACTATTAGACCCGCCCAAAAGCTAATCTATTGGCTCTGCTGATACTTGCTAACGTATTATTGGCTGTTGCTGCTGTCACTCAAGTTGGAAACAGTCAGAACGTGCTCACGTTGTTTTGCTAGTTTGGAGCCGCTAGGGAACACCGGTACTGAGTCACCGTCAACTAGACGCTGTGTAATATCAGAGCTCAGCTCAGCTTCCATTACATAACATTTGAATAAGTGTTCATTTGTGAGTCTTTGGTAGTTAGGCACAGCCAGGAGGCAGCATGTCAAGAAAACGAAAAGTGGATATAAGAGACTTCTTTCAAAGTCAAAACGTAAGTTGGAACATGTGACACCCCTGCATTAAGCTCAGACTCACCTCCTCCTTCACACACATACTCAAAACTAACTTTTACAAACTCATCTCCTCCACATAACTGACTCCTCAGACACAATTTATTCGTATTATTATAATTATTGTTTTATTATTATTACTATTATCATCATAATTATTATTACTAGTAGTAGTAGAAGTGTAACTTCAAAACTTTTATCATTTAACTTTATTGTAAACTTATCTATTGCAATGTATATTTTCACATTAAAAAGCTCTGAAAAATGAACAGTATCATCATCGTCAACAGATTTTTTTAAGCTTAATGTCAAAGATGAACACTTTTCATTAGATTTATCTTATTTTTTCCATTTATTTTTTGTGTGTTGAAATGCAACAACTGTTTAAACACTTTTAAGGGGAAAAACATATTTAATATGTTTTTATACACTCAAATGTTAGGGTGATGATCATGTGTAAAACATTAGTTCAGCATGTCCTCTAACACAGCAAATGAACAAACGGCCAGATCTCAGGAGGACCGTTTATAAATAATTTTTATACTTTTGACTAGGCCTGGGAATGTAACACATTTTTCTGGACGATATTTTGTCCAACAAATTGTTGATGATAAACGATATTGTCAACATTATCTAGACCAAAATAAACACTAATATAATGTTAATATATCATAATAATGCAAGTACACCCTTTAAAATGCATCAAATAAACCTTCATTTAACATTGAAATGTCCAGAACCAGAACTTCTAAATGAATAAAAATAACAAACAAAAATTGAATAAAAAAGGAATCTCACTCCCTGTTAGAAAATGTTGCACCAAAAACAATAAATACAATGGCCTATCCATTGTCAACAGCCAAAACTGCACTTCAGTAATGATAATAAATAAAAATAATAATAGAGTTGTACATTTTTTAACTTTGATATATATATATATATATATATATATATATATATATATATATATATATATAAGGATGGAAAAATTATTGAGATGGGCACGTGACGTGTCAAGGGGTCTTTACATAACACCCCCCACCCCAAATCCGCACAAGCCTGCTGTGTCCCCCCCACTTCTGAAATCAAAATTTCGTCCCTGCTCACACACACACATCTATGGGTGCACTAAGGTTTGTCTCATAGAACGTACATGGGCCTGGCTCTAGAGAGACGAGATTAAAAATTTTTGATCAGCTAAAGAGAGTGCAAGCAGACGTAATATTATTACAAGAGACTCATAGATCTGCCACATCTGCAGATGAACTTAAAACACCTGAGTTTCCCAGCATGTTCTCTGCCTGCTATAACTCTAGGCAAAGAGATGTAGCTATTTTAATACACAAAAACATCAGTTTCGCAGTATTGGACACAGTCTCTGATCCAGAGGGTAGATTTATAATGTTAAAAATATCTGTACAGAACCAACGCTTATGTATCATCAGCATATACTGTCCAAATATTGATGACCCTCCATTCTTTCATAATTTTTTTCTCTGTACTCTCCGAACACTTGGACTGTCCAGTTATACTTGGAGGTGATTTTAATTTTTGGATGAATTCCTTAACAGACAGGCTCAGTACAGCTGGGACTCAGCGCAATTGGCAATCCACTAACATAGTTAAACAGTACATGAGTGATTATGGGCTTTGTGATGCATGGCGATCTTTTCATCCTAACCATAGAGAGTATACTTTTTTTTCGCACGCCCATCACTCTCATTCATGTTTGAATTATTTTCTAGTCAGCAGCTCATTGTTGGCTGACATTTCAGACACTGAGATACACCCCATAGCTGTCAGCGACCATGCTCCGGTTTCATTAACTCTGGTAAATAAGAAGACAATCCCACCAAGCAAAAACTGGAGGTTTAATATATCACTGCTTAAAGATGAAGGTTTTATTGATTTTTTTTTAAAGGAGTGGGCTTTATATTTAACATCAGCATCTATTCTTTGGGAGGCAGGAAAGGCAGTGATGAGAGGTAAAATAATCTCTTTCTCATCACATAAGAAAAAAACAGAAAACAAACGTATTCAGGAGTTAGAGGAAATCATCAAGTCTTTAGAGGCATCCACAGAAGAAGAGTTAATGAGCAAATTACGTAAAGCTAAATTAGAACTTTATGGAATTATTGACAAAAAGACACATTTTTTAGCACAAAGACTACGAATAGAAAACTTTGAACATAGTAATAAATCAGGTAAATTCTTAGCTTGGCCCAGGTTCAGGGGCCTCATGTAGACCTTGGCCCCTCTGCTGTTCCATCACAGGGGAGGGGAAGGTCCAGGAGGGGGAGGACCCAACCTTACCTGGATGTCCTATGTCTTATATATTCTGGAAGTTGTGCAAATGCAGGGATAGGCATAGATTTTCTGCTGGGGTGGGGCTGGGTTGGTGCCCTCGGACTCCGTGGGGCTCTGTAATGCTGCTGCTTTGGGCCCTGGCAGGATGGGCTGGGGTCTCCATGCCCTTGGTGGCAATTTGACAACAGAGGTGCCTATTGGGGCCAGTGGGGGAGCTGGCTCCCTGGAGGGCTAAGCCCAACCAGCCGTTCCTCCCCATCCCCGCATATTTCTCTCCTCCTGCTCCCTCACATCATCACACAAACATACACATAGGACCTTGGGGGGTGGACAAGTCAGGGAGTGCAGGTATGGACCCCATTTCCGCATTCCTGTGGCAACCTGCCCCCCCCCCAAATTTTATTTGCACCTTATACACTTCCACCGACGACATTCCACGCAAACACACACTTAGGGCCTTGGGAGTGAGCACATTCAACGGCATTTGGCAGGGGGATTTCTCAGCCTCCTCCCGAGTGCCGGTGCCCACTTCCAATTTTTGACTGCACTTAGACACCAAGGGCTGTGGGTGCAAGTGGGGTGGTGCGGTGGCATCCGCTGGCATAGGCCAGACAATGCCTGCACTGCCCGCTCACCACAGCCATGGAATACACCTCATCAACACACAACACTATAATGGAGCAGGCGGAGGGAGACTAGGGGTCTTAGCACACCTCTGTTGTTGCTTGGCTTCCTGGGGCTGGAGACTAGGAGGGAGATCTGGCCGTCTGGTTGGGGTCTGGGGTGGTGGGTTGCTATGCTCAGCGTTGGGCGGGGGAGCCTGCTCATCAGCACCCCAGCAGAAAGGGGCAAACTCTGGTAACCGGTGATGGTTGTACCCAGTGTGCAGCAGTACCGGGACCAGAGTGAATAGGGTGTGTATGGGGAGCATGAGTGGGTGTCTGGCGTGCATTTTTGTAAGTCTTTGGTTGTATGTGTATGTGTGAGCATGAGGGAGTGTGTGACTGTGTTTGTGTATGACTGTATATGTCAGGTGGGGCCTTTGACTCCTCCCCTCTCCTGGGACCTCCTTTGATGATATAGATCTTCGTCTCCCCTCCCCCTGCCACACCTGGTGTGGGGTGTGGTGCCTTGGTCTGCCTGAGTGTTTGTGGCTCCCGGGTCAGGGGGTTTAAGATCTTTGGTGCCTGCCTGGTCAATCCCGGTGGCTGCCTGGTGGGGTCTGGGTCCCTGGGCTCTGCTGGGTCCCCGGCGGGGGTGGTCGCCCCTGGGTCCCAGATCGCTGGGTCCCAGGCTCGGCCGGCTAGGGGGTGGGAGGCGGCGGGCGGGCCTGTGGGCTTGCCGCTGATATCTCCCGGGACTCTGCCGGCTGCTGGTTGTGGGCCCCCGGGGCGATCCTCTGCACCTCTTGAGGGGGGCGGGGGGCCTTTCTGGTCGCAGTCCCCTTGGAGTTCCTGCGTTCTGGGGCAGCGCCTGGATCTCTGGGACTTGGAGCTCCCCCCATCTCCTACGCATCTTTGGGGGCAGATCTGTGGTCCCTTACACTCTCTATTGGACGCTCCTATAGAGAAACCTTATATAAACAAGTGCGTGTACACACACAGGTGCTCACATGGTGCTCTCAAAAGTATGGGCTTGGGCACGTTCAACACTTGTCTCGAGGCTGTTGTTGCCACTAAATGCACTATGGTTTATTATTGTGTGATTGTTCAGTTAAACAATGTTGATTTTATATTTCATCATCACGTTGACGCAGTGATAGATTGCTCCTGATGTATTGTTGTGTGTCCCATTTTGTTCTGCTCTTCTCTTTCTGCAGGTCTAGAAGCATACTCTTGTTCATTATTGTTTATTTTTGTGGACCCCCCCCCCCCACACACCCCCCCCACACACACACACACACACACACACACCATTTGTCTTTTCCTTTCTCTTTCACCTCTGTCTCCATGTCTGGTCGGAATTACAAAGCATTCAAAAACAATAACAATAAAGTTTGAAGTATCAGGCGTGACATTTAAAGCAGACGCTTTGATGCTCCACCTGAGAATAAATCTGTAAGGCTTGTTACCAGCATTCAGACATCAATTCTGCTTGCTTCACAGCCAGACAGGACATGGTTAAAAAAAAAAAAGAAAGTTAATTTTTTTCAGTAATCTACCTTAGATTGTGTCACACCCTGTCCTGTCTCCCCGTTTTGGTTCAGCCTTGTGTCTCGTTAATTGTTCCCACCTGCCTTTCGTTTCCCAATCACCTTAGCTCCCTGCCCTCGTGTATTTAAGCCCCTTCTGTTCTGTGTCTTGTGTCGGTCCATTGTTTCATTGTCCAGCGCGTCTCATATTAAAGTTAGTGTAAGATATCCTACCTGTCTGCCTGTTTCCTCCCCGGTCTGGATACTCGCCTCACCTCGGCTTCATTCACCAGCACGCGTGACAGATTGAGAGACAATCTAAAGGCTCGAGAAACGTTTGCAGGTAATTTAGATCAATTAGCTGATTAGACTGTGACACGTTGAGTCTAGTCAGTATCCTTTTCTTATTCGTTTTTGCCTTCCTTCTAGTCTTTTACTTAAAATCTTTTTCATTTTCCAAATGTTTGCCTTTCAATTATTGTATTTTTACATCAAATAACTAAGTAAATTAAAATTTAAAAAGTGTTTTAATTTATTCACATAAACATTATTCTTTTTTGTTGTTGTTTTTGTTTAGTGCCTCGTATTTTTTATCATGAGAGGCACTATATGTTTCTTCTACTTTTAGGTTCTTGAACTTTTTCACAATATTCTAACAGTCTGAGATTTAAAATTTGGGGTTTCCATCAGCTGTTAGCCATAATCATCACAATTACAACAAATAAAGGTTTAAAATAGTATGATTTGAATGTAATGAGCCCATCCCATATATCAGTTTCACATTTTAAGTTGACTTCTGAAATAACTTTTAGAGTTTCACCTGTATCTGATAAATCAATAGATCTTAATTCAGAAAAGACTTTAAAAGGGATCATTGGGTGTTTAAAAAAGTTAAAAATTGGTGCGTTAGCTGCCAAGAGTACTTCTGAAAAATGTTCTCAGCTCATATAGTCTGACCAGTCAGTTAACCAAATATCTCATGATAGCGCTGGACAAAATTTATTGAAACTCCAAGCAAGTCATCATTGGATATTTTATGTTTATATGATAGTTTGTTCATATTCATCATGCATCCTCTAATTGCACCAAATTGTTCTGGTGTTCCACAGAGTTCTGCACTTGGTCTGAGTGTTTTTACATGCTTCGAATCGGAATCATGGCATTGATTTACTTCGTCGTGTAGAAAACGTCTTACTCTACGAACTGATTAAACCTTTTAGATGAAACTCAAAGCTACAAACATGTCTGGTGGACAGTAAATCCTGGCTGAACAGTACTCATCTATGTTCAATTTAATATAAAACAAAGATTCTTGTTTGCTCCATTTCCAACCATCTGCTCTCTCACCTGTTTTAAATTAGCCTCCAGAACCCATGTCAGAGACCTTGGAGTTATTTTTGACCTTTCCTTGAACTTCTTAAGGTCTGCCTTCTTTTACCTGCGCAAAATCTCGAAAACCTGGAGCTTATTATCCCAAAGTGATGGAGAAAATGGGTGCTTGTGTTTGTAGCACATTGACTCAATAACTGCAAAGAGGCTTTAGCTTGGCGTTTGAACTGTTGACAAAATATCTCCTCATTGTTCAAAACGCTACAACAATGCATCACCACATTAATAGCCTGTGACAGTTTGATGCAGGGTTTCTTGTGATTACTAGAGTTGCGAGGACCAGAGTGGGAAGGAGAGCTTGAGCCCTCTACTAGGAATAAGCTCCCTGTTTGGGTCCAGAAATCTCATTCACTTTTCAAAACAAATCCTAAAATAAACCTGCCTGTGGATACTCACTCTTTGTAACTTTTTCTTTATTGTGACACTCTTGCTTAGTTTATTTTTCTTATACAGTGGTTTTTATTTTATTTTTGCAAAAAAAATTATCCTCATGGTTTGTATTTCATGTTTCAGTGCTTTTTATTATTCTTTGAGTTTCACTGCAAACTGCAAAATGAAGTATGTTGAACTAGACTGAAATAAGTGGAAATAACTTTTGAAGTCAACATGGCCACCGCACTAAAAGGGCTAACTTAGGCAGTTTTACAGATAATAGGTGAGGATCTGGTGTGCTAGTAGATGAAAGTGTGGTCCGTTTTTGCATGAGAAAGTGAATTTTTTATTTGAAATAAACATTTCTGAATCCACCCACTTCTCAAGATGATTTTAAATGTTGCCTAATGCATTTCTTCAAGGCCTCATCTGATTTGTTCATGCTTTAAATCCAGAGTTTTGATTAGCAAAAACAAACAGCTCCCGAAACTTCTAATTAAAATCAGCATTAAACCCTTCATCTGACATTCAAGGTCATTCTGCACCCTTTTACCCTTTTGCTCCTGTCATTCTTCACCAAACAACTCTTCTCACAACTGGCAGGAGCGTGAGCTGAAAAGGAGTGAGCTCAAACACAACCTAATGCATCATAACATCTGCTCATAAATGAGTTAAATGAATCCCACGTTGTGCTGCAGCTCATCAGAACTCCCGGAAGGAAAGACACGTCTTGTTCTGATAACTCAAAGGGAAAGTCCCATGTTACTCAATGGGTTGAGTCTCGTGGATCCTGCTTGTTTTGGGTCATCAGGTCACTTTCCTCACAGAAATACACGACTGCTAATGAAATGAAAAATAAATAAAATGCATCCATCCTAATTTCAAATCCCTCATATTGTCTAGAGTGTATTTGTTTATTTTTGATGTTTCGAACTCATTGCTTAGTTTCACTTGTATGTTCTATAATCTTAAACTCAGCAGGTTCACATCCCTTTGGCAATGCTTTACAGCAAAAAAAAAAAAAATTGTATGAATATAAAATCATATTCCAGTATAAAGCCCATCACAGGCTTCTCTGGGGTACACTCAACAGAAGGTGCCTCAGTAAAAACCTCCACATCGAAATGTGACATCTTGCCACATTAACAAAAGGTCCCCAACAAACGAGCCAATTTATCTCACACCAGAAGTACTCTTCCTTTCACAATAAAATCCCTCCACTCCTCACCAAAAAAACACACACTGGTCCTCCCTTTGCAAATCAAACACTAGACCTGAAAATAGCAAAGTGAAATCCTGGACGAGTCCCCATTTATGTTACAACCCCTCGACTCCTAGATCGGGGATTGTAACATGTTGCTGTTGAAATACAACAATGTAACCAGTCTATGTTCACTATAAAAATACAAGTGTAAGTATTTATCAGGAAAAAAAAGTCACATAAAACAGCTATTTCCAAATTTTGCATTTGAGTGTATTCATCCAGTTTCACTTGAGTGGAAAAATAATTGTAAACACCCCAAAGCACAAATAACAAGTATTTTCAATAGAAGAAAAGTTATGTTACTGGAATCATGAAATGCCATTTAACTTTTCACACATATTCTTGGAAAATTAAATGTGGAACTAGGGTTAGTAGTATTACAAATATGCATTACTGAATAAAAAAAGTACTATATGAATATTTTTAATTGTTTTAAATTGCATTCATGATCTGAATAAAGATTTTGGATTGAAATATTTCAGCTAAGTGTTTTACTCATCTCAGAAGGGACAGATTAGGATGACTAAGCTGTTTTACCCTTTTCTATATTTTGGAGTTAAAGTTGGTGTGGTCATTTGCATAAAATTATCACATGTATTGTTGCTTTCCTGATTCTTTCAGTACAAAAACATTGAATTTATTTTTCTTTGAAATTATTGATATAGTTTGTCTTTTCACTCATTGTTTTTCCACCCTACTAAAGGTAGATGATTAGCTAAATCACTACCAGGTGTGTACAGATGGGTGGTTCCTTTAAAAGAAGTTCAACAGCTGTGAAAGGGTTTGATTTTGACACGTTGATGACCAAAACAAGTCAGAGTTAGTTCCATAAGTTGCTGGGCTGTGCTGCACATATTTATCAGCATTTGTCATAAATATTAGATTAGCCACAGTGAAAATAATACTAATGGATTTAGGGATTTGGTGACACAGCTGTTGATACTTAATGCATCTTTAAGAATCAATGCTTTTAGTGCAGATTTCTGTCTGACACAGGCGTCGGGTCATTTTCAGTCTACAGTTAACCACTCAAGCCTTATTTGTTTATTTTTTACTGTGGAGCCAATGTAACCCCATGCAAACTGAGATTGAACCCAGAAGCTACTTTCTGGAAAGGAAAATACAGTAAAACTGAAAGCTTCCATTCAACTGTGGATTGGTTTGCCCAGTCCTGCACTCTCTAATATAACATCTGGATCTCTACAGACCTTGTCCAGCATGCTAATTGTTTTTAATTAGATGAACACTGATATCATCAGTAAACATCTGAGGAGTTTTATTTAAAAAAAAGAATCAGGAGGCATCTTCTTCTGACTTAACTTTTCCAGAGACTCAATTAAAATGAAACAATGCTTGATTTTGTTTCTTTTACACAGAAAATTCTGGGACTCCTCAAACATGTGAGAACGGTTTTCTTGGTAAACAAATGTGACACCAAATGTAACTGACGTTGGAATGTTTGTGTTGGTTGCCATGACAACACCAGCAGCGCATCGGAGATCGGTACGTTGTCTCTGTTTTGTTTTCTTTATTTGGTACTCATATTGTGTATCTGTGCAGTGGAGTTATACGTCTTTCTTATAAGAAATGTTTCTGTTGAGATTGTTGTGAGGTAGTCGCTTCCTGTGAGTCGCGGGAGAGACGACACGGTGCGGTAACACGGCGGACTTTTGGAACATACATCTTTTCTACTGCTGGGTTTTACAAGGCGTACACGGTAAAAAACGTTATACTGTTCTTCGTTTAACACTTGTGCACTTTGTGGAAAGAAATAAGTGGCTGAGATGAATATCATATATGTTATTGATATTAATTTACTTGTTTCTAGTTTTCACGGTGCTCCATGATTGTCAGAGAGAAATAAAATAATTGTGGACATCAGTACGAAGCGTGGATTCTTTCGACCCGAGTAGAAACAGTGAAAACGTTGGCCCAATCCATCTGGAGGCTTCGGTGCGCAGAGCTCTCGTCATCCTGCAGCAAGCTACAGTGAGCTACAGGCTTCAGTGGACACGTTGCTTTGCATTTTGGAGCAACCAATCAGGAGCTGCATATTCAGTGGACACTTCAAGAAGCGGTTTCAAGAAGCGTGAGTCATCAGGCTATATTACGCAGCTGTTATGCCTCCTGTGTTGATGGATAGAACATGAGCTACAAATTTGCTATAATGGACAAGAAATTAATTGTGTTCAAACTTCAGACTGTGTAACAAAAAAAGAAAAAGAAAAAAAAAGGACAATCTGTTCAAGTCCTGGAACTTATTGTTGTTTTCTTACTTATTGTTTGCAAGCTTTAAGAAGGCTGAAACTGAAGTTTATTTACTGTCATATGTAAGAAACTAAGCTAATGTGCCTTGTGTTAATTTTAATAATTCTCCACCTATTGCATCCATTCCATTCTTGTAATTACCTTAGATATCTTGTCCCTTCATAAGATACCCCTTTTAAAGTCTGAAAATGTCTAAAGATGACCATAGTCATCCTAATGTTATGTCAAAAGTCCAAGATGCAGGGGATATGAAAGAGGAAAGAAGTGTAGTGTCTGAGAAATCTGAGACAAAAACAAGAAAATCCTCTCGTGAAAGGCGATTAACACCAAAAATGCAGGAACTGAAAGATCAAGAGTTAACTCAAAAGGAGAAGAGGTTCAAAGCAACATATGAGAAGTGGAGAAGCAACGTAAGAGACATTCGCACAAGGTTAAAGCAAGCATGCTCTGAGAGTGACATGTATAATATGATGGATGAGGCTGAGAAGCAAGAGTCTGAATTAAAGGAACAGTATGACAGAATTCGACTCCAAACCTCACCAAGTCAAGAAATTCGAAGAAAGATTGATGCATGCTCAGCTGTGACAGCCGACTTGCTGCAGCTGATGAGAGTACGTCTCACTGAAGATGAAGATGAGTTTGACACAGTGGCAGAAAGATCAAGGTTACGCATGCTACTTGATAATGAATATGCTAGGTCCATATATGGATCCACAGCTTCCAGAGTTACTGCACCCAGCTGTCACAATTCTAAACATCTCTCAGAGTCACCTAGCATTTCGGCTATGAGGGCGGAAGCGGCTGCTCAGCTGGCTGCAAAGAGAGCTGAAGTTGATATGGAAGCTGCCATCGAAGCTCAACGTCAGCAGTTGAGAAAACTGGAAAACCAGAGGGACATTGATGTAATTCAGGCAAGGCTAAATGTCTACACTGAAGAAGAGGAAAGGGATGGGACACGCAGTCCTCCATTCAGCAAAGTGAGTGATGCACACCCCTTCGCTCACCACATCCCAGATCAAGAACGGCAGGTTGTGCAAAACGAGACATCATTGGTCAAATCGCTACAAGAGTCATTAGCTCTCACCCGCTTGCCAACTCCAGAACCTTCTGTATTCTCGGGTGATCCTCTGAAGTTTACAGAATGGAGCATGAGCTTCAAAGCCCTCATAGAGAGACGATGCTCTGACCCTGCAGACAGGCTATTCTACCTGCAAAAGTACATAGCAGGCGAGGCAAAATCTTCTCTTGAAGGCAGCTTCTACAGAAAAGATAAAGAAGCCTATCAACAGGCATGGGATAGGTTAAATGCTAGATATGGCCATTCCTTTGTAGTACAGCGGGCTTTCAGAGAGAAGTTAAATGGGTGGCCGAAGATTGGAGGAAAGGAATATCTCAAGCTAAGAGAGTTCAGTGATTTCCTCCAAACATGTAGTAATGCAATGCCCCACATAAAGGGCTTACAGGCTCTTAACGACTGCGAGGAGAATCAGAAAATATTAGTCAAGCTTCCTGATTGGGTGACATGTAGATGGAACCGTTACGTTACAGAGCAGCTAGATCGGGGCAACGACTATCCAAGCTTTCATGAGTTTGCTTCCTTTGTCTCTAAGGAGTCACGCATAGCATGCAATCCAGTGTCATCCTTACATGCCTTAAGGCACTCTGCAGAGGCACCACCAAGAGAAATGAAGCGTTCAAAAGCAAACACGTTTGCCACAAATGTGAAACCTTCAATTCCATCAAGCTCCACCACCAAATCTGACCCTGGTCAAATCAAGTTGGGAGATGCAGAGAAACCAAAGAAATGGAACACACCAACACAAAATTACAATAGTGACCAGTGTATCTGCTGTAGTGAGAACCATTCCATACATAAATGCAAGAGGCTTATGGACATGCCTGTAGAGGATAAGAAAAAATGCATACTTGAAAATAAGTTGTGTTTTGCATGTCTAAGAAAGGGTCACAATTCTAAAGACTGTAGAAACAGGTCCACATGTAGCATATGCAAAAAGAGTCACCCAACGCCATTGCATGAAGATCGTTCTACAGCAGGAGAATCATCAATTCAGGGTGCAGTGGAAGAAAGCACGTCATCTTTATCATGTTGTGTGAGTGGAGGTGAAGGTGGGAGTACGTCGATGATAGTCCCAGTGTGGATCTCAACACTTAGTGCTCCGGACACTGAAACCCTAGTGTATGCACTATTGGACACTCAAAGTAGTCACACATTTGTTGATCAGGAGGTGTGCGAAAAGCTAAAAGCAGCAATGGAACCAGTGAAACTTAAACTTTCCACCATGATGGGGAGAGACTCAGTCGTGAAGAGTCAAAGAGTATGCAAGCTCAAAGTTAGAGGATTTTCCTCAAACGTTTCAATCAATTTGCCTCCAGCCTACACAAGGGACTTCATTCCTCTTGACCGTGCACATATTCCCAATTGTCAGACAGCCAACAAATGGAAACACCTTGTAAGCATGGCCCAAGAGATACCCCCGTTGATGGACTGTGGTGTTGGATTGTTGATTGGATATGACTGCTCCAGAGCGTTAATTCCAAGAAGGGTCATCACTGGGGGCGACTATGAGCCTTATGCTATTGAGACGGATCTTGGTTGGAGCATTGTGGGAAGCGCACCACAGCGTGTGCAAGCTAAAGATGTGACTGGTTTTTGCCATCGAGTGTCTGTCAGAGAGATGCCACCCATAACGCCATTTGCTGTCATCAAGGCCCTAGAGTCCGATTTTGCAGACACAAAATCTGGTGACAGAAGCATATCTCAAGAAGATATATGCTTCCTGCAGATCTTGAAAGAGAGGATCCAACAAAATAAGGAGGGTCACCTGGAGATGCCTCTCCCTTTCAAAGCACGTCCACATCTCCCAGACAACAAAAGGCTGGCATTAGTACGGTTGAAGCATCTAAAGAGGAAGCTGGACAGAGATCCCAAATTCAAAATAGACTACGTGAGATTTATGGAAGGTGTCTTCAAGGATGGAGATGCAGAGAAAGTGGAAAACCAAGCAGAGCTGGGGAAAGTGTGGTATATCCCACATCAAGGAGTTTACCACCCCAGAAAACCAGGCAAAATCAGAGTGGTTTTCGACTGCTCTGCAAGGTATGAAGGCACCTCCTTAAACGACCATCTGCTAACAGGACCTGACCTCACAAATAGCCTAACAGCTGTGCTGTGCCGCTTCCGTAAATATCCCATCGCAGTCATGTGTGATGTGGAGAAAATGTTCCACAGGTTTCATGTGAGCGAGGATGATAGAGACTACCTGCGATTTCTCTGGTGGGAAAATGGAGACACAAACTCAGAACCCAGAGAGTACCGCATGAAGGTTCACCTGTTTGGAGCATCATCCTCCCCTGGCTGTGCCAATTATGGCATGAAACACCTTGCCAGCCAATGTGAGAAAGAGTACCCCTCCGCAGCTAGCTTCATCCAGAAACATTTCTATGTCGACGATGGTCTCATAAGTGTAAAGTCGGTGGGTGAGGCAATTGAACTGGTCAAAGATGCCCAAGCTGTGTGTGCCAAAGGAAAGCTGCACCTTCACAAATTTCTCTCCAACAGTCGAGAGGTCCTTGACTCAGTGGAGGTTGCAGCGTGTGCTACGGAGGTGAAGAATGTTGATCTTAATCACAATGATTTGCCAGTTCAAAGAGTACTAGGTATAAGGTGGAACATTGAAAATGATAGCTTCTCCTTCAAGGTGTCACTTGAGGAGAAACTGGCAACGCGCCGAGGGATCCTCTCAATTGTGGCCTCCTTGTATGACCCTTTGGGGTTTCTAGCCCCAGTCATTCTTGAAGGGAAAAGAGTGCTGCAAGAGATGTGTCAGAGAGGCACAGGGTGGGATGAGCCACTACCCAAAGACTTGAAGTTAAGGTGGGAGACTTGGATGAAGGATTTGGAGAACCTGGAAAGAATTGAAATTCAAAGATGCTTCATACCTGACAGCCTTGGTGAGATTCAGAGAGCCGAGCTTCATCATTTCTCTGATGCAAGCAGTCAAGGGTATGGCCAGTGCTCTTACATCAGAGTAGTAAGCAGAGAAAGGGTATGCTGCTCCTTGGTCATGGGCAAGGCGAGGGTTGCACCAACCAAAATAGTCACCATACCGAGGCTAGAATTAACTGCAGCAGTAACCTCGGCATCTGTGAGCAGCATATTAAGGGAGGAGCTAGAGCTCAAGATTGATGACGAATATTTTTGGACAGACTCAAAGGTCGTGCTTGGTTACATCAATAATGAAGCAAGAAGGTTCCATGTGTTCGTGGCAAATCGTGTTCAGAAAATTCGAGAAAACACAGATGCACGGAAATGGTATTATGTGGACACAGGAGAAAACCCTGCTGATCATGCATCGAGAGGCCTCAAAGTAGCTGACCTCATCAAGTCAAATTGGTTCTCTGGCCCAGGCTTTCTATGGGAAAGAGAGATAGCCACCAAACAGGCTACTTCAGATTTGCTGGTGGGAGACCCAGAGGTGAGGACTACTCAGGTGTTGAAGGTTGAGGCAGCAAGACAGTTTGACATCCAGAAGCATCTGCTGCGGTTCTCAAGATGGGCTACAGCTGTCAACGTCATTGCTCGTATCCAGCGGCTGGCAAAGAGGATCAGGACCGCTGAACCTTTAAACGTGGAAGAGAGAAAACAAGCTGCACAGACTCTTGTCAAGCTTGCACAACAAGATGCCTTTCAAGAGGAGTTAAACACACTCAGCCAGAAACTAGGAAGGCTGCCTTGCAACCACCCACTCTTTCAGCTTGACCCATTCCTCCAAGATGGCATAATGAGAGTAGGAGGAAGATTAAGGAAGGCATCTGTGCCTCTCGAGTTAAGACACCCTGTGATCCTTCCTAAAGATGGTGCTGTTACAAACCTCATCATCGCACACCATCATACCAAGATACAACACCAAGGCAGAGGACAAACCCTCAATGCACTCAGAGTCAATGGTTACTGGATCGCTGGTGGAAGTAAGGCTGTGGCCCAATACATCAGGCAGTGCGTACAGTGTAGGAAAGCCCGCGCGCCACCAGAGGAGCAACGAATGGCAGATCTACCTAGTGACCGTGTTGATCCCACACCACCATTCACTTATTGTGGTATGGACTGCTTTGGTCCTTTTCACACCAAACAGGGTCGCAAAGATCAAAAACGGTACGGCCTCCTCTTCACATGTTTTTGCTCAAGGGCAGTGCATATAGAGATGCTGGAGGATTTGACGACTGACGCATTCATCAATGCTTTGCGCTGCTTCATTGCCCTTCGTGGAGCTGTTAGACACATTAGGTCTGATCAGGGAACTAATTTTATGGGGGCAAGAAACGAGATGGCAAAGGCTCTGAAAGAACTTGATAAGGAAAGAGTGACTGCATACCTGGCAGAAAAACAGTGTGACTTCCAGATGAATACGCCCCACTCTAGTCATGCTGGAGGCGCATGGGAGCGCCAAATCCGGACAGTGAGAAGCGTACTGAGCACGGTCCTTGCCTGCAGTGTGGGAAGGCTGGATGATGCCTCATTAAGGACATTCCTTTATGAAGCTATGTGCATCGTGAATAACCGCCCACTCACTGTTGATAACATCAACGACCCCAAAAGCTTGGAGCCACTCACACCGAACCACTTGATCACCATGAAATCCTCAATCCCACTTCCACCTCCAGGTAAATTTGTCAAGGAGGACCTGTATGCTAAGAAACGGTGGAGAAGGGTCCAATATCTGACTGAGCAATTTTGGCACAGATGGAGAAAGGAATACCTGGCCAATATTGCTCTGAGACAGCGATGGCATACACCAAGACGTAATGTGGAGGTGGGTGACATTGTGATTCTCAAAGAAGAAGATGTTCCTCGCAATGAATGGAAACTCGCTAGGGTTGTGGAAGCACATGAGGATGATGATGGACTTGTACGGAAGGTGACAATCCAGACTGGTGATAGGAAATTAGGAAAGAGAGGCGAACGCCTCGTCCAACCATCCATCATTCAAAGACCCATTCAGAAATTAGTGGTCCTGGTAAAAAATGAGAAAAATATGTCATTCATTGATTAGATTTCCCTTCTAAAATACAAGTTGTCATTATGCTGTACTTCATGCACATGTTGTGGAGATGTAAATTCTGTTCATATTGTTGAATTCATTGTTTGAGAAAAGTATATTGTTTATGTCAATGCAAGAGTGTTTTAACATAACAACACGGTGCTTGGGAATTACCATTGATTTAATGAACAATACAAGTGTATTCACATTCGCAATTGTAATAATCAAAGGTAATTGGTGGGAGTGTAACTGACGTTGGAATGTTTGTGTTGGTTGCCATGACAACACCAGCAGCGCATCGGAGATCGGTACGTTGTCTCTGTTTTGTTTTCTTTATTTGGTACTCATATTGTGTATCTGTGCAGTGGAGTTATACGTCTTTCTTATAAGAAATGTTTCTGTTGAGATTGTTGTGAGGTAGTCGCTTCCTGTGAGTCGCGGGAGAGACGACACGGTGCGGTAACACGGCGGACTTTTGGAACATACATCTTTTCTACTGCTGGGTTTTACAAGGCGTACACGGTAAAAAACGTTATACTGTTCTTCGTTTAACACTTGTGCACTTTGTGGAAAGAAATAAGTGGCTGAGATGAATATCATATATGTTATTGATATTAATTTACTTGTTTCTAGTTTTCACGGTGCTCCATGCTTGTCAGAGAGAAATAAAATAATTGTGGACATCAGTACGAAGCGTGGATTCTTTCGACCCGAGTAGAAACACCAAACATTGTGGTGACAAAGAAAAGCACTAAGAAATATATATATATATATATATGTGTGTGTGTGTGTGTGTGTGTGTGTGTGTGTATATATATATATATATATATATATATATATATATGTGTGTGTATATATATATATATATATATATATATGTGTGTGTATATATATATGTGTGTGTATATATATATGTGTGTGTATATATATATATGTGTGTGTATATATATATATATATATATATATATATGTCTGAGATTTTAGAAACGGTATAAAAAAAGTCAAACAGAGAATTTAATTGGTCGAAAAGACACTTTATTCTTAATAGATTCATGTGATTTTAACACCAATCGTATTTAATGGTAACACTGAGAGTCTGTGTAGTCATATGTAAACATAGCATAGATCTGATCATATAAGTTCATGTATGTACGTGTCCTACAAGCTCAGCTCAAAGAAAAATGAAATCTTTTATTTTGAGTGTCATAGCAGTGCTAAAAGCCTCACACCCTGTTCCACTTCAGTAAAGTTTGCCGTGGAGCGATCCTCTGTGATAAAGTGCTTTCATGCTGTGAGTTTTGAGAAAAATTACAAACTAGGTCTGTAAAGTGAATCACCTTTCACCACGTTCCCCGCATGTGGTTTCCTTTAACTGGTAATTGAACCCCATGGACACGGAGCGTCGTTGACCTTTAGCAGCCGGGGTTGCCCATTCGGCAGAGACAGACAGTTTTGAAGAGCCGACACTGGCAGAAAGCGCAGAAATCACAGCACACATTTTCTGGTGATTTACAGCTCCCCCACAGGGGGATGCAGTTAGGGGGGGGAGGAGGTCGCTTCTTCACTGCAAATTTGCTCTGAGAGAAAAGAAACCAGGGGGATGAGTCAGATGACTACTCACAGGTTTAGTGTAAGATAAAACCTAGATTTAGAAATAGCTGCAACATTGTATGGTAAATTTTCAATGCAAGTATAATCAAAATGTGCCCAAATATGAGGATTTTCAGCAATTTTGTGTACAAATATTGACATTTTTTAAGAATCAAAACTGTAAATGGATATTTGAGTGTTGAAAACTTTAATAAAATGAAGATATTCCTTCATTTATTTATTTTTTTTTACCTAATTTCCTGTTCATTTATTTCTATAAATTGCTTTCACTCATGTCTGAGTGAGCTTGTCTATCGTTTGCTTGGCTTGTCTGGTCATCTTCCTGTCTCGTGTTGGGTATTTTGAATCATGGAAGGTTTTCTCTTTTTGTCTGTTTTGCAGCATCTTCTGTACATTTGCTTATCTGACTGTTGCACGGACACTCCCACCTCCTTTCCAGGAGTGAAAGATTGATGTTTGGGAACTAATATGAAGGGAAAAAAAAAACAGGAGACAAAAAGATACCCAAACTGAATTGCCCATTAATGTTGAACTTAACTCATTTTTAACACATTTGCAGTGGTCTCTAGTGGGAATAAATGCCTTGTAAGTTGTGCTCTGGAGGGAAAAAAGCTTTGGTGCTCATGTTTCAGGAACTGGTAGTGAGCCACATCAGAGTTGAGCTGAACACAGCAGGAACCGGAGTCTTATTTCCTGATATTTGGACTTTTCACCTCAGATTAGCCATCAGCAACACAGCTCTGACTCTGTTTGCTCTGCAATGTTGATATTTTATCTCCACAAATATTACAAGCATGAAGGAGTTTTGCTGTGTGGTGAAGTTGCTAAAGCTAATAGTTAGCTACCACTGGACAAGACGTTCTCTGCTGTTTCCTGGACGCTGAACCAACAACAGTCTTCTGCGTCGTGAGTAAAGATGGGTGAGTCCATGGCAGTGTGTCATAGATCTGTCAGGCTTTTCAAATCCTAGAGTCTCACCACCAATTTTCGATCAGATGCTACAGCAGGAGATCGGTGTAGGAGACTATTTTCATGTTCAGCCTACACAAAACACTCAGAGTGACCAATTAGAATCAGAAATGATCATTTAAGAATGAATTTTCAGTAAAGTACACCTTTACATAAAAGTTTTGGTTTTTCTTTTTGGGATGGACACTGATCCTCCTGAAAATCGAGGACCCCATGGTCGGTCTGAGTGGATGGATTTGGAGCTTGGAAATAAAACATTCTCAGAAGCTTGTGGACAGTTTTAAAGCTGCAAGGTGCAACTCAACAAGCTTGTTTTGTGCTAACATCAGAAGCTCTAGATTCAGTTTGGTCTCAGTTATGAATAGGGGTGTAAAAATATGATTGGTCCTCCGAAAACCTATAATGTTTTGTGTTAATGCTGAAGTGATGTTTTAAAGCAGAGTATTGCTTTTTTTTAATTGAGAATTTATATGTAAACATTCACTGAATTTGTTTTGTTAGGTGCAATTCATACTTTGACAGTTTTTACAGCCTCCACTCTGGACAATAAGATCATGCTGGAACACTGACTGTGTCATGGAAGCATCTTATCTGAGTTTTACAATATTAAATATTTAAAATATCATCTGGTATTTAGTTTAGCGATATATCGTATCACCTCCATGTATTGTGATATTTATTGTATAGCCAAATTATTGCCATTACACACCCACTATTAATGAAAGCACAATGGTGGCAACATTTCCAGTCACATTCAGCATATTCATTGTAGAACGTGGTTTTTATTTGTTGGTATATTGATAGTAAAGTAGTGTTTTTTCCAACTCTCAGTTTAGGTCAAGCAGGAAGGATTTTAGATGCTTAACACATAAAACAATTAAGTTAAATTTAGCCAAAAACCTAAAAGCACCTTTTTCTGTTTTCTTGTTTTCTCTTTCTTCTTTGTAGACTTTGCCAACTCTGGAAGAAAAAAAAGGATATTTAAATCAGGAAATTTCGAATTTTTATAAATATGTGAAATTCATTTTAAATTGTACTGAAGTCGTACTTTTTATTGGGGAAAAACTCAAGTCCATATTTACCTACAATAACAACAGGGGGTGTTTCTATCTCAATGCTCTGGGACAAAGCGTTGGACACAACAGCCATATTGGTGGAGAGTCGCTCATCAAGGATCATGTGGGCGGAGCCTAAATAAAACTGCGTTGCAGTGAAGACGATGCAGCCGAGCATCAGGGACGTCAGCATCATTCTCTGGAATTAAAGAGACAAGAGAAGAAGCCCATTTAAACGGGGGAGGGGGGGGGGGGGGGGAAACAACATTTTTAGGACCATTTAAATGTTTTGTTAATTTTAATATAAAAATGCATCCATCGACTAAAAAGCTCTATAATTGGAGCAAAGTGGAAGAATTTTTACAACAATAATAGTATGAAATATTGCATTCATTTATATGCTAATTAGTAGTAAAAATAAAAAAAATAATCCTGGATTTTTCTTTCATTCTTGTTTTTTTTTTATTTGTTATTATTAAAGTTCATTTTAAAGCTTGACA
The DNA here is from genome assembly GCF_043380555.1 of Nothobranchius furzeri. Lineage (NCBI taxonomy): Eukaryota > Metazoa > Chordata > Actinopteri > Cyprinodontiformes > Nothobranchiidae > Nothobranchius > Nothobranchius furzeri. The sequence goes on from NC_091743.1 coordinate 74,873,645, forward strand.
TTTTTAGAATAGAATAGACTTTATTGATCCCACAGTGGGGAAATCTGCTTGTTACAGCAGCACCAACACTTGAGAATCATTTGAAGAAATAATAACAAAGGGGTGGATTTATGTAAGAATTGCAGTTCAAGTTTTTCAAAGTCTGAGTTGTTGAGTTGTTACTCAGATGAACCTGCTGAGTTTGGTTTCATTTCCATTAAAAAGGCACATTTTGGGTGTGAAATGGCACCAAAACTAATCGAATCAAATCACAACATACTAGTGCATCATTTCCAAGAACTCCAAGCGGCCCACACCACAGCTAAGATTCAGAAGACAGGTTTTGGAGACTTATTTCCGGAGTTTTGAACATTTATCATGGGATTGGATAACAGCAGTGCGACTCTACCACTGACTTGCAACATGAATGTTTTATCTACACAAATAACGCAAACCTGGAAGAGTTCTACGTTTTTTGAGTCGCTAATGCTAGCAGGTAGATTCTGCTGGCCGGGGACGTTCTCTGTTGTTTCCTGGACTTTAAACCATGACTCCATGAATGTTAGGTGACAGTGTGACGTAGATCTGTCAGACTTTTCTAATCCTAGAGTTTCACCATCTATTTTCTATCAGAAGCTAATGCAGGAGATAGGTGCAGGAGACTATTTTCACGTTCAGCCTAATGAAACACCCAAAGTGACCCATGAGAATTAGAAATTATCATCAAAAATGTTTTTTCAATCAACCACACTTAAGACACAGATCTGAGATCTGCTCCTAAACAAAACACCACAAAGCCTGACTATACGGTTCACATCTCAGCTTTCCAGTATAAACTCGTCGGATTGGCCCACTAAAATTCCTCATTAATCATTAGCTGTTCTTAGTGAGGAGATGTTTTCGTCTGAATGCGGTGTACTCAGAAAAAGGTTTCCGGGGAGTTTTATCCACAATGTGGCTGAACTATTTTACTTCTCATAAGCTGCACATGTTTTTTTTGTTCCAGCTGATGTTTTTGTTCTGCAGCTGTCAAGCCCAAAATTGCTCCACATTTATTCCATCAATGCATAAAATAGAAAACTTTCATTATTACACAAAACTGGAGGCGTGACCGAATAAAAATTCAACAGAAATAATCGTTTTGGTCTGCTGAGAGAAAAACCGACTCTGCTCATCCCATAACTACAGTGTCCATATTGTTTATATTTACTGGACCATGTTGGGCGGAGCCTCTGCTCACTAAGCTGTCTGATGCTCTCCAACACAAGGTCACATATTTCTGCACAACATTGTTTATGTGAAATTATTAAAAGTCTGTTCTAGCTGTTTTTGTTTTTTTCCTCTGGTGAACACTTTAGAGCAAATTATAAACCTCAAAATAGAAAAAATAGAACATTGTCAGAATCCTGATCCTAATACCAGATTTCTGGCTTCTCAGAATTAAAAAAAAATGTTTTCCAGTGGCCCTAATACTCCTCTATTTTTAAAAATATTATAAATTGTTTGTTCTCAAAATATCCTTTTATTAGTTGCAGGTGTAAACAAGTATTCTGATGTACTGGGGGGGGCGGGGGGGGGGGGCGTGTGTGCGTGTGTGTGTGTGTGTGTGTGTGTGTGTGTGTGCGTGTGTGTGTGTTTTGCAGGGCTAATGGAGGGATGGCCCTCAGAGGAGGAAATGACATTAAAAGCACGAGGTGCTGCCCAGACAGAAAGTAAAAAAAAATGAAACTGAACTTATATTTTTACCAAATGAACTCTCAGCACCTGGAGGTACTGTAGAGGGGATGACAACCAGAAACAATAAATACTGAGAAACTTAAAGCAGATGTGATTTTTAGGAACATGAAACAAGTGAGTTGGGGAAGCAGAAAGCGCAAATACATAAATATAAAAAAATAGATTTAAAATAGAAAATAAATGAGAAACAGAAACCTGATTGAAGTCAAAATCTGACTTAGCTGAATGTTGGTACAAACTCCAAACGTCTGTCACAGAGATATTTACTAAATGAGTTTTTTGTTTCCGACTGCAGGACCTTGCTGCTGTCACAGGAATTTTAACACATTTCAGAAATAATTGTTGCAGAACCAGCCTGAAATTCATGAGTTTAATTACATGAGTGAGAAAAGGCGGGGAAATGTGGCACAACTTCAGAAGGAGTTTGTTAATAAAATGAGAATAAAATGGCTAATAAAATAATATTTAAGACGTGCTGTGACAACATTTTGACAGCTATTTACGTGATATAGATATAAAATATTGTGCAAACGTGTCAAACACACTAATTATGTATCATTTATCTGCAAATTTTCATCTTTTCTCCATTCATCACAGCCCACCGAGATACCAACGCAATGTAGACGTAGCTTAAAAACAGAAATACAGAGAATCACAAAAAAAACAAAAGATCCTGGAAAATGAAGAGATTAAAAGTTTTTTTTATTTATCTAATTTAAAAAAAATACTATTTCCATCAGTTAAACAGTTGAAGCTCTTACTAAGCTGTAATTATCCAATATAAAAATATATCTTTTGTATTTGCTCAAAGATCCACAGAAACCTGTGTAATTCCAGTCATCCCCTTAAAAATGGGGGGAAAGTAATAAAAACACAAAGGTTCATTCATGAGGCAGCCTATATTTATCTTTAATGATGCTCAACAAATCCCTGGAAAAGGTTTAGGGGATCAGAGCCCAGGTTTTCTGCTACTCTAAAAGCACAGAATGAAATCATTGTTAGAAATTCTATAGCATGTAGCTAATGGAGCTATCTGATTACCAAAGATTCGTGTATTACTGCGAGCATCAGCGGCTCTTCAACACACACGTCAGGCAGGAATGTTGAGCGCATGGTGAGTCTCAAACGGCACCTGAGACCATCTTGACACCCCGCCCCACAACGCATCTGGTTGGCTTCAGACTAACCCTCCTGAGGTTTGGTACGCTGAGCTTAAGTGGATAGAATCATTTTCAGCCCAAATGATTTAAAGATGTAAAACAGTAACAGAAAACACAGCGAAAATATTAGCAGATGTGTGAGGAAAATGATGAAGTTTTGCCGATCCACATTGATGCTCTACAGTTGCTGGGCACTTCTATGGTACAATTAAAAATAAAAGAGTTTTCAGCTGACACACATGGTCAATTGTCCGTCTTGAAACTGAAGGATGAAACCTGATGTTTATACTGACCTGCAGGGCCGGCGTTAGGCCCGGCTACTTGGGCTCAAGCCCCGAATGTTTTATGAAAAGACTAGTGCGTGTGACGTGTGTGTGTGTATGTGTGTGCGCGCACGTGCGTGCGTGTGTTACGCCCCGGATCTTCTTCAGTCCTAAATCCGCCCCTGCACCTGGATGCAGTGGTGTATGTCTTAGAGCAGTGTTTTCGTACAGGACAAGCTGTCCTCAGACCGGTGTGGCTCGGGTATCCCTCTGGGATTAATAACGTGTTTTTGAATTTGAATTGAAATGAAAAGCCACAAAGCGCATAACGTAAAATTCTTTTTATAACACAAATGTAATCATTATGCACTTTATTTCTATAATTTCATCGTCATTAGATTGTTATAGTTATTTTTCTAAACAAAAAATACCTTGTAGCCAAAAGAAACACTTTTAAAAACATTTTAGTCCTTCTGTTTAGCAGAGAACCAAATAATTCAATTAATCAAAACTAAATCACGCAGTACAATTCATCAGAAAAAATAAAACACTGAATAAAATTAGTGCAAAAAAAATGTAAATACAAGGAAAAAAGGTGCTCCAAGCAGCTGTTCTTACAAGATCTCTGTCTTCTTTTTTATTATTATTTTGCAAGAAGTAAAAATTGAATCTGGGAAAGAAAAACTTTAAATGAGAAATGTGTCCGTGCTGGTAATAGTGATAAAAAAGCATTTTTGAATAACCCAGTAAATGAGCACAGTGTTAAGTTTTATTTTAGCCCTGTTGTTGGATTTAAACAACAACAATAAATAAGTGAATCATTGGTTTTGAACCTTCAGCATTAAAAAAAACTATAAACAAATTTAAAAAGCTAATTAAATAGTTTGAATTCAAACCAAGTTGCGTTAACTGAAAACAGCAGCTTCAATCAAAGGTGCTCTTCATCCTCCTGGGATCCTGCTTCTAACATTATTAATACACGATGCTCATTTAATTTAGACCTAGTTTTATAGATTAGCAAGAATTTTTCTTAGTAATTTTATGTTCAGTTACTCACTTGGAGAAAAAGATCACTCTTTTATTATTAAATATTTTAAATACATTATTTATCATACATTTCACTCCAAAATAAAGCTCTGGTGTTAGGTTCAGTTAATCTCACTTCAGATTATTTTCTATGTGGTTTTATGTGAAACATAAAAGCTTGTTTCACCTCTGAAGTTTCAGCAATGATCTCACTGTGTTTGACATTCTCACGACACAGCTTCAAATGTCGAATAATTCAATTGAAATTCAAAAATATTCTTAAAATTATTGAAAAACAATGACAAAAAAGAGAGAAATTAATATAGAGAGAAAGAGAGTCGTATATAAAAGAGGGCAGCAGTTAAAAAGTGAAGTTCACACTGAAGGTGTTTTTGGACCCAGTTGGATTCTGTCATCAATAAAGTTCATGTGGTTTGACTGTAAATACGATGTTCCAGGGAACAAACTGCAGTCGACGGACACAGATCATTAGAGTATTTTACTGACACATGAAATGTCTTTTAAATGAAAAGTTTTCCTGCTTCCCGTCGGTTACAAAAAGCATTCATGACTCTAAACGAGTATTACTCAACAGCTCTTTGTTCTGCATTTTGACCTTTCTACTTAGTGGCGTTCTGAGAACATGCTGTGATTTATGCTCCACGTTGATGATCCGCACAAACACCCACAGGTCTACAGCACCACAGAACACGCCATTCATCAGCAGCCACTTCAGGGTGGCTCTCCCCGATGACTCCATACGCTTCAAAGTGGAATGATTTAAGAACTGAGGCAGCGACAGGAAAAAAAACACTCTGTGGAAAAGTAAAAAAATATTTGCAGATGTGCTTGCAGAAATATGAAGTGTAAAGTGCTTCTCAAATTTTCTTTCTCAGATGACAAAAGACACGTTATAAAGTTTCACTTCAATATTTAATCAATTCAAGCTGCATTCTCTGTTTTTACACTCTAAAAACTAAACAAATGGGTCAAGTTGCATTATAATCCACAACTTTTACTTGTTGTCCCGCCTAGAGTCATGCGTTGGTCTCAGAGGTACTGTTCTCCAGTGGTTTAAATCCTACCTCCACAAGGGGTCAGTTTCTGTTAATCTGGGTCCTTTTACCTCAAAAACAGCACCTCTGACATGTGGCGTGCCTCAGGGCTCCATTTCGGGTCCAGCACTTTTTTCTTTGTATATGCTCCCCTTAGGCTCTATTTTTGAGAAGTATGAAATTACTTTTCACTGTTTCGCTGATGACCTTCAGATCTATTTGCCACTTAGTGATGCCAGGTCAATCGGTTCATAACTGGAGTGCTTAAAAAGCATCAAACAATGGATGTCCATTAATTTTTTTTAACTCAACAACCAAAAAACTGAAATGTTACTATTTGGCAGTCCTAATCGTTTAAACAAGGTTGTTAGTCCTCTTGGTCCTTGTTGTGGTTTTCTAAAACCCTGTGTTAAAAACCTTGGTGTGTTTTTAGATGGTTCTTTTAATCTTCACAGACAGGTGAGTGCAGTGGTCCAATCAGGCTGGCAGTTAGCATGAAGCCATACCTTCCTGCTAATGTCCTGGAGCATATTATCCATCTGTTCATGTCCTGCCGATTGGACTACTACAACTCCCTGTATTCTGGCCTGGCCTGGCCTTGTTTTCTTTAGTACAAAAACAACGTACAAACCGATGATAAATAGCAGCAATTGTTATTTTATGACTAACTTTATATCAAATCTCTCAGAATTAATTAAGAATCTGTTCCAACGAAACTGATTAAGTTTGTAGGATTCACTGTCATTTTTTCCAGGTTAAATCAAAGATGAGAAGATATACCAAATATAATAAATGGAAGAAAAGGACAAGACATTTGCAAACATACCAGTTAATAAAGTAAGTCAGAAAAAATGTAAGTCTACATTTATTTGAAAAACGTAAAAGACAAAGAAAAATGTACTTGTTCATCTGGTGGTGAAGAAGACCCAAATGTTGGAAGCAGGCAGGAAATGAAACTGACTGCACACACTTCCATGACACATCAACCAAAGATGACAATAAAATAAGAACATGGAAATATGCTGGTGAAGTTCTTAGTCATCCAGGTCGTGGTAATCCATGATAATCTTCATTTGAACCCCTGTGAAGGACACGGAAAGATAAAAAGGAAACCAGGAAGTGGATCGATGGAAGGAAAGTGATGTTTTTAAAGAAAAACCATCCAAGAGAAACCATTTTTTACTTGTTCCTGTTTTAAAATGTTCGGTCTCTCTGAGTTCAACATGCAGGCTGAATGGGAAGATTGTGTCCTATTTGTTGCATTAGCGTCTGACAGTAAACAGATGGTGAAACGCTAATATTTGAAAACCCTGACAGATCTACATCACACTGTCACACTGACGACCCAACACACCCACCACCGTCTGATTGGCCCTCTGAAGCTCACGCCTAACTATAGAAAGAGCCTCAGACTGGCGGCTAGAATCAGCCTGCAACAGCTTCCCGTGTGCGCGATTCATCGTCAGGCTGATTCAGTGGAGTAAACGTCTTTTCTGACTGCAGCCTGCCTCTCCAGCCATGGGAGCACGAGGACAGGCAGCAGTGAGGAGCACACAGCACTCTCACTGACAGAGTGGGAAGCAGTGTGCTTCACATCCAGCCGTTTTTACAAAACAATGCTGTCAATTTGCTGCAACGCTGAGGCTTAGCTCGTGTATAAGTGGTCAGACCATTCCAGTAATGGTGCACAATCGTGTCCTTTTTATAAAAGATTAGGCAAAGATTAGGTTTCTGCGCTGCCACAGACTTGCATTTATCTTGGACATTATTTGCTTTACATTGCGACTGAAGCCGCGATTATGAAGTTTTTTTAACAAGCTGCTCCTAAAGGTGTTTGCCCCCATCAGTCCACGAGCAGCCTCTGATGATCTGAGCTTCAGCTTTAGCAGAAAGATGCCCAAGGTACGCTGCGGCGCTCCAGTTTTCCATCTCAGCTTTGTTCCAAAAGCAACACTTACTGCCCGTGTCTACTTTCATTTTTAATATATTTGCTGGCCGGAGCTCGGCATTAGCTCCCCACGTCATCATGACACCTCCCTCTGCTCCGCCATGGCACAATAGCCATTTATAAGACAAGTCATCACCGCAATAAAACTACCAAGCGAGGTGGAATG